>NC_053434.1:68979421-69279421 GCF_007990345.1 Gossypium hirsutum | reverse complement strand
ATATTAATTTCCATGTCTTTTACATTTTGAAAAAAATAATTAATATAACTATTTATGTTAATAAATTTGGTAAAATATATACAATTAATATTTTGCATGAATCAAATTTATATATTAATTATATCTATGTTCTCTATTTGTGTACAACAAGTTTGTACGTAAAATGTGTTTAATATTTAAATATCAAATTAAATTAATTCAACAATTAATTTAATTCATGTGACAACTAAATACAATACCAAATGTATTTTTATCCTTAATATCTAGATTGGACACAAGTCATGGAATAGTCACACCTGTATAGTTCAATCTCATATTTCTTGATTTTCTAAGCAGACTACAATAACCAAATAAGTATGATACTTCATATCAACTTATTCTAGTATGACCATGCATTTCTAGTCTTACTCTATCAAGAGGCCTAAGATATTGCTCCCATTATGTAAGAGGGATAAATCATATCTTGATTAGTCATATCTCACTACATGGATTGTGGTATATCCAACATCAGTCTTGTTATAACAAACATTTTGATTGTATCAAAATATACGACTCATGATGTTGGCACAATGATGATCTCAAGTCTGAGTATCATTTACATAGTTACCACTATGAGTAATATTGTGGCTATTACTTAAAAATACAAGAAACATACTCATAACGAGTCAGTCCAATATGTTGTTCTCTAAGACATACTCATATATTGATTTTGACATCCCTATGTCAATGTCAATTCTTTGTCATCAATCAACTACACATTAGTCTCAATGCATTATTGTTGTCCAAACCCACAATAATACTTGACTAAGGACCATTTTAAGAATAATCATATTTTATTAGGACTTTATTACAATTCAATTTATTTTTATACACAGAAAAAGAAACTAAAATAATAATGACAAAGCATTATATTAATAAAAGGTAAAAGGAGCATGTGATTGCAATCATCTCATGATTGGTGTTTGGGCATCTCTAACAATCTCCCACTAGCACTAATACCAATCTATCATATATCTAATACCGAGTGACTTAGTATAACACATTAGTCTCAATGTAAAAGTTTACATCTCACAACGAACAATTATTCAAACATAACATAAATCATAGCAATATTATTCAAACTCATACTTATTGTCCATTATACGAGCCCTCGAAGCCCTAAAAACCCATTAGAAACGAATTGAGAATAAATCGAAAACATATAGAATTTTTGAGAAAAATTACAAAATTTTCATACTGCAAGGGTGACATGGCCGTGTCCCTGCCCGTGTAACTCTTTGACTTGGGTCACATGGGCAAGCATGTAATGCTTAGTAAGTTCCTAAATCAAAAACAATGCTTACCATTTCAATATATAAACTTAAAAGCAATTTATGGACTAATCCAACATAGCTTGGCACATGCCTAAGCATCAACAACAATTTAAGTTAAATTAGCAAATTCATTACATAACATAATAACTTTCATGTACATAGCATATAAGCATTCATACTTTCATGAACATGGCTATGCATACTTTAAGCATCAACAACTCATACCTTTTCAGGCATTCATGGAATTACTAATCGAAAAATCTATCGTTCCTTCCCTTTTGTATACCTGTTGAACCATTTAGAATAATATCGGATACATGGGAACCTCACATAATATCTACTGACATATGGTCGAAACCATTTCTTTCTTTTTCTCATATAGATGCTCTCTCTCGAGCCACAAGTGGGTCTGCTCACACAAGCTCTCAGTCGAAACATAGCTACACGGTGCTGCTCACACAAGCTGTCAAGTATCCGCAACACATGTCGAAACTCAGCCACCGGTAGAACATTCAGGAACAGCACCTGAAACACAGTAGCCCTAATGACATGTCATTTGTATCCTATATATTCCTAAGGTTCAAATGGGATTCGAAAGTCGCCGAAATATTGTTGGATTTTTCCGTATAGACATAATATAATAATACAACAAAATAGCATTTAAATCAAATATATTAAAATGCTATTTAAACATATGAACTTTCCTTGATCATAAACGAGGAAATACGATCAACTAATCCGATATTTTTTCTTTTCCCCGACTTAAATCCGTACAATACTTATCTTGATCTAAATAATCAAATTCAACCCATTCAATAATCATTCTATTCAATTTAATCCAAAAATCATATTTTGCAAAATTATACTTTTGCCCCTATAATTTTGACTTCATTACAATTTAGTCCCTAGTAGCTCATATTTTTCATTAATTTCACAATTTACCATGAATATTACACATTTTTTAATTTAACCCCTAATTGACATTTTCATCAAAATTCACTTTACAAAAGTTGTTTAAATAACAAGAAACAGTCATTTTCTTCCATCAAACATCACAAACAACCAATATACATTCATGGTAAAACCTTATACTTTCAACAATTTTGCAAATTAGTCCCTGGACTAGCTGGATTAAGCTACAACGACTCCAAAACATGGAAATAATTAAAAAAAGAATGAAAAATACTCACATGCAAGAGAATGAATGATGGCTGAATGTTAAAGCCTTCTTAATGGCTTTTCTCTTTGAATATTTGGTGGTGAAGATGAAAGAAAGATGATATCTTTCTTTTCTTTACTTTATTTTATGTTAATTTTTCAATTTACCTTTTTAACCTTATACATTAACCTTTAAAAATCACTTAAATGATGTCCCGTACACTAATAATATTAAAGGTCCAATTACCATTTAAGGCAAACTCATACACAAAATTCATAGCAATTTGACTCCTTTTACTTATAGAACTCTAATTTTTCACCTTATGCAATTTAGTCCTTTTTATCAAATTAAGCATGCAAACGATAAATTTTCTTAACAAAATTTTTCTACGACACTACTAACATGCTGTAGACATTAAAATATTAATAAAATAAATATTTTCATGTCAGATTTGTGGTCCTGAAACCGTTATTCCTATTTCACTGAAAACGGGCTGTTACATTCAGTGTGACGATCATACTTCGGCTGTGTTAGAGGCTTTGTCAGTGGATTAGCGATGTTGTCATATGTTGGTACTCTACATATTTTCACATCTTACCAGCATCTTTTAGATTGACAAAACCTTCAGGTTGTGTCATGTACACATCCTCTTCCAGTTTCCCATTACAGAAAGTCATTTTGACATCCATCTGCCAGATTTCGTAATCATGAAATGAATTATTACAAGTAAGATCTGGATGGATTTAAACATAGAAACCGAAGAAATGCTTTCATCATAGTCAATACCATGAACTTTTTAAAAACCTTTAGTGACTAATCACCCTTTGTATGTTTGTACATTACCATCCATGTCAGTTTTCTTATTGAAAACCCACTTGTACCCTATGGGTTTAACCCCTTCAGGTGGGTCAACCAAGATCCGTACTTGGTTTTCTGACATGGAATCCATCTCAGACCTCATGGCCTCAAGACATTTCTTAGAATCTGGGCTCGCTATCGCTTCTTGATAAGTCCTAGGCTCATCTTGATCCATAAGTAGAATATCACCATGTGTTGTAATGAGAAATCCATATCCCTCAGGTACATGGTGTTCTCTTAAAGATCTTTGCAGTAGTTGTGTTTCCAAACCAATTGATTGTTTCGCAACAACTTGTGAAACCTATTGTTGTTCAATCTCTAGTTCAGCGATCTATTATTGTTCACGAATTTCTTCGAGTTCTACTCTTTTATGACTTCCTTTCCTAGAGAAAAACTCTCTTTCACAGAAGACTCTTGTCTGAGCAACAAACACTTTGTTCTCAGTAGGATTGAATAATAACATCATTTAGCTTCCTTAGGATATCCCACAAATATGCACTTTTGAGATATGGGTTTAAGCTCAATATACGTCTGACGTTTAACATAAGCTTCATAACCCAAAATCTTCATGAAAGACATACTAGGACACTTCCCAGTCCACATCTCATATGGTGTCTTTTGAACTAATTTAGATGTAACACAATTTAGTGTGAAAGCAATTGCTTCAAGTGCATGTCCCAAAAAGGAAGTAGGAAGATCAACATGACTCATCATAGATCGAACCATGTCTAACAGTGTTCGATTTCTCCTTTCAGAAACTTCATTCCATTGTGGAGTACCAGGAGGTGTAAGTTGTGAGACAATCCCACATTCCTTCAAAAACTCATCAAACTCTAAGCTTAAGTATTCTTCTTCTCTATTTGATCGAAGTGCCTTAATATTTTTACTTAGTTGGTTTTGTACTACATTTTTAAATTCCTTGAACTTTTTAGGGGATTCAGATTTATGGCGCATAAGATAAATATACCCATATCCACTAAAGTCATCAATGAAAGTAATTAAGTATTGAAAACCTCCTCTAGCTTATGTGTTCATTGGTCCACATACATCAATATGTATTAAGCCCAATAAAGCACTAGCTCGATCTCTTTTACTATTAAAAGGAGTTTTAGTCATTTTACCCAACAAGCAAGACTCACATATATCCAATTGTTTGAAAACAAGAGAATCCAAAATCCCATCTTTATGGAGCTTTGATATGCACTTCTCACTTATATGGCCCAAATGGCAATGCCAAAGATAAGTTTGATTAGAGTCATTTATTTTTTATCCTTTAATATTTATGTCATAAATTAGCCTATCTTGATCTAAAATATAGAAGCCATTTACTAATTGTACTAAACCATAAAAAACATTATTGAGATAAAATGAACAACAATTATTATTAATAATCATCTCAAAACCAATTTTTTTCTAAACAAGAAATTGAAATAATGTCTCTCTTCAAACTAGGCACAAAATAAAAATTCTCCAAAATTAAATCAAGTCCACTAAGCAATGATAAAATATGTGTTCCTAAAGCTAATGCAGCAACTCTTGCTCCATTCCCAACTCACAGATTCCTACTCCTCTACCTTCTTGACCTCTTCTAGATAGGTAGGGCAGTTCTTCTTCCATTGTTCGATCTTACCACAATGGAAACATTTTCCTTCCTTGCAATTCCTCCTTTATGTTTTAATACAGCTTGTTCTTTTTTAGGCTTTACCTTAGCCTTAGCCTTAGCCTTTTCTTTGCCTTTTCCTTTGCCTTTGCCCTTGTCCTTGCAAACCATCAGAATGGGCTTAGGCCCAACCTTTTTCATACTACTTTCAGCAGTTTGTAACATGTAGAGCAACTGTGGCAAAATCTTCTTATTCTCATTCATGTTGAAATTAAGGAAAAATTGGCTAAAACTATTTGGCAACGATTGCAGGATAACATCAGTGACCAACTCCACACCTAGAGGGAATCCTAATTTTTCAAGGCTATCAATATAGCCTATCATCTTGAGAACTTGAGTTCCCATAAGAGTTCCCTCCACCATTTTGTATCGAAACAAATATTTAGAGGTTATTGTAACAGTTTGGTTTTGACCCTAGTTAGATCAGTGGTTTTCAGGCCACATATCCAAGTCAGAAAAATAGTTAAATATTATTTTCTGTGCTTATGATATGTGAATGAGCATGTGTGAAAATCTCATATGGAAATTTGAATGTTTGTGTGCTTAATTTTGAAAAAGGACCTAATCGCGTAAAATGTAAAATTTGCATGCTAATTATTAACATACCTATTTGATTTGTCATATTAAAAGGGAGGTCCTTATGATAAAATAAGACCATTGAACATATGAGTGGACATTAATGGCCTTAATGAATATAAATTATATGTTAATTAATAAAGGTTAATATGGTAATTCAGTATATTTTGTTAATTAAAATGAAACAAAAACATAAAATTTGCCATTATCATCTTTGTTGGCCGATTGCAGCAAAAGAAAAAGAAAGAAAAACAAAACCTAGGGTTTGACCATTGAATTCCTTGATTAAGGTATGGATTTTGTTTTGTTTTTGATAATTTCTACGTTTCTGTAATCATTGCTTCGTATATTATCAAACCCATGCCTTAATTTTTGATTTTGTTAATGTTTTTAAAATGTGCCATGGATAAATTCATGAGCTTTGTGATGTTATATGTCGAAATATGAAAGCTTGATGTTGGGTTAACATGTTTTGTCTTTGGATTTTTGATGAAATTGAACAATTTGGGCTAAATTGTGAAAATGTTATTTTGAGGGACTAAAATATGAAATAAATGAAATGTGTGGACTTGTATGAGTGCTATTAATATTCGGTCAAGCATGAGTATATGCAAATTATGTGTATTTTGTGATTTTTTGAATTAGGGACTAAACTGTACAAAATGTGAAAATGTAAGGGCTAGTTTGCAAATTGCCCTAAATTTGTGTTTATGGATTGTTTTGAATGAATGTGTGATTAAATGAGTGAAATTTGAACTAAAATTAGATTGGAAACTAAAGAATACGGAATTTGATCGGGGAAAGTCGAAAGTCATCGAGTAACCGATTCCATCATCCGAATCCATACGAGGTAAGTCAATATACAATAAACGCGTTTGAATTGAATATTTATTATTCATATGATATTGAATTGTGATGAATGAATGCCCGAGCTAAATATATGCTATCCGAGAAAGTATTGAAAAAGTTACGACGTCTGAAAAGCCCCGTACGAACCTTATGAATAGTTAGATACTTATGTCATGACATAGGATTTTGTTATGTGATTTTGTGTAAGACCATGTCTGGGAAGTTGGCATCGACTTCTATTTTACGCGTAAGACCTGTCTGGGACATCGGCATCGTATCTAATTTCATGTAAGATCCTGTTTGGGACAGTGGCATCGATGTTTGATTACATGTAAGACCACGTCTCGGACATTGGCATTGTATATGTTCTCTGAGCTATCCGCATATCCTTACGTTTCCAAACGGTTCAAACAAGCATTCCAAGAAAATAAATAATTTGGTGAAGTCATATCAGATTCAGGTATGTTTACTTTGTATAGCCTATTTGAGAATGAAGGGTAGGTATTTGAATATGAGATATGTGTTATCATTGGTATACAAAATATAAATGATTTGATGATACTTATTTGCTTTGAATGATATGTTTATTTGTATATGGCTTACTAAGCTTTTGAAAGCTTACTTTGTGTGTTTTATAGATATCGAAGCTATTGTGAGATCGGGGATCATCGAGGATCGTCACCACACTATTGAACCTTATTTTGGTACTCTGAAAATGTATATATGAAAGTATGGCATGTATAGGCTAGAAGTTGTGGAATTATGTTTTGTGATGTACATATTTAGCCATATGACATGGCTAGTTTGTGTTTGAACTTATAATTTGATAATGGTATATGATATGTGATGCTAATGTGAAATTGTGGTATGTTTTGGTTGGCCAAAAGAAATGGTCAATGTTGAGAAGCTTTGGTAAGTTTTGAGCATTTGATTGAATGATGTATTGATCATTTGTTTAGGTATGATTTTAGTTTAAGTTTTGTTATGAATTGATTGATGAATTGAGATTTGAAATGGTTGATAATGTTATAGCATGAATTATGTATGGTTTGGTATAGATATTGGCTGAAATGGTTGTGCATATATGTTTGGTTTGGTGTTTGTAAGTTGACCCAAATTGGGGTGGCAAATTGGCTATTCAAATGGCTTATTTTTGTCCACACGTGTAGAGACACGGGCGTGTGTCTCAGCCGTGTGTATGTGACACGGTCGTGTGTCCCTTGGGGTACCCTACAATTGTAAGTTAGGTTCGAGCATGGCCAAAGCACATGGACGTGTGGCTAACCATGTGGCCCAAGTCAAACTCGACCACGGCCAAGGCACACGGGCGTGTCTTGTGGCCGTGTGAGCAAGTCATTATGTATGCCTTGTTTTGACACGGCCTAGACACACAGGAATGTCTAATGCCGTGTAAGGAACACGGCCTGACTACACGGGCGTGTGACCTGTACTTGTTTGAAAAATGTTTAAGTTTTGGAAAAATTCTGTATGTGTTCAGTTTAGTCCCGACCCTTTTCTAAAGCATATTTTAGGTCTCGATGACCTAATATAAGGGACTCTATATTGATGATTCCTCTTTTATAATTCAATGCTTATGAAATAAATATTAATGTTCTGATTTGTCTGGTAATCCTTTAACCCTAGTCCGGTGATGAATACGGATTACGGGTGTTACATTTTATTAGTATCAGAGTAGGTTTAGTTAGTTCTATGACTACCATAGCATATGTGAGTCTAGCTATACATGCCATATTTATGAACTGTGATAGTGTGATGAATCCTGACACTGAAATGTGCTTTTATATAGCAAATGGATCCCAATCGAGCCGTAGCGGATGAGGTCGAAAGTAATTGTAACATCCCAAAATAGGGCCTAGTCGGAATAGTGGTTTCGGGACCACAAATCTGACATCAAAATATTTATTTTATGATTATTATGCGGCCTACAATATGAATATATGCATGTGTTAAAGTTTCATGAAGAAATTCTAAGTATAAGATGTCCAATTGGAAATTAGGGACTAAATTGAATAAATTGCAAAACTTGATTTCTAGAAGCAATTTGTATGAAATTGCTTTAGATTATGAATTAGAACGTCTTGGAGAGCAATTTTCCCAAATTCTAAATTTTTGGACAAAAATGGGCTTGCATGGATGAAATTTTAAAGAAAGGGCATAAGGGCATTTTGGTCATTTGTCATTTTAATGAATTAAAATGGGAAAAATCAAGCCAAAATCAGTCATTTTCTCCTTCATCCAGCTGAAAATTTGGGGTTCTCCATAGCTAGGGTTTCAAGTGTTCCAAGCTCAATAGTAACTGCTTCCAAGCCCCGTTTTTCATGATATTTGTATTATTAAAATCCCGATAGCTTGCTCTCTCCATTTCTACCCATATTTCATGCTAGGGTTCATGTTCAAAAATTTACCAATGCATGAGTTGCTTGTATTTTTATGGATTATGGAGGAATATGAAAGATTAATGTGTATTAAACATCTTTTCCTAGTTGATTTTCATGAAAAACCTTTGTAGGGACTATTTTGCAAAAGATGTAAATGTGTGGTAGAAATGAGAAAATAATGGATAATGTGGGCTACCATAAGAAGGAAAAGTATTCAGCTAGGCTTGGGTAAGATAGAAAGTGCATGTGTTTCATTATACGAGCCTAGGGACTAAATCGTAAAAATATGAAAGGTTAGGGGCAAAATGGTCATTTGGACCGGGAGTAGATATTATACTTGAAATACATAATGTATCGTATTAATGAGTTAATTTTTTTGATATAGAGCCCAAGGAATAAATTTCGAATGTCGATCGTGGTAAACACAAGGTTTCGGAATAACCGAAACATAACTTCGAAAAGAATACCAGGTAAGTTTGGATAACTTAAAGTAAACCCCTAATATGCATAATTTTATGATTTATGAATGCTTGATGATTGCATTTGTTATTGGTATGAAATATCATAGAAATGCATATTGATGATAACATGTGAAAAATATCTCGATTGAGGTTGACAAAGGGAATTCGATGGATAAACCCTCATTGACATGTGTACTGAGATCCTGCATGTGTTGCAATAAGGATTTAGCCCAGACAGGTAATCCGAGATCTCAAGTATGAAAGGAATCTAGCCCGGACAGGTGTTCCTTGAATGATCAAACCTCCCAAATAATATGTGTGCATGATGAATTCAGCCCGGACGGGTAATCCGATTAGGGTCTGAATTTAGCCTGGACTGGTAATTCAGATCCGAGCTCATTAAGGGTGTTGTCGTTATAAGGGATTTAGCCTGGACTGGTAATCCCAACATCACTTTATGAGTTCATATAATGGGGGATTTAGCCTGGACTGGTAATCCTGCCATATGATGTGAGGTTCGCAGGAGTGTGTATATGAAATGATCATTCGTATGAATAGACGGATAATGGGTATTCTATCGAGATTTCCTAGAAATTTAACGAGATTAACATCGTATATATATATGTGTGTGAATGGAATGTTGAATGATGAGCTCATTTAGATAAATTACATGATACATGATTATGTGACTAACTCATTGATTGAGAGTATGTTATAGGAAATCATTTCATAATGGATGATTTCATGGTTTAAGTGTGGATGTATGCTAATTACTCGGTAAGTTTACTTTCCGATGATTCGAGCTTACTAAGCATCAAAATGCTTACCCCCTCTCTTTTTCCTGTTTAACAGAGCTCGAGGACTCATAAGGTGTGACACCCCTAAAGTGACCCTAGTCGGAAAGCGGTTTCAGGACCGCTAAACCGAGTCACCAAATTATTTGAATGTGATATTTATTGTCTAAAATATGTGATTATGAAGGTGTGAAAGTTTTAGGCTTCGATTTAGTAAATTTGCATGTGAATTTAGTCAAAAGGACTTATGGGTGACATTTTTGAAATGTGATAGGCTAATCTACAAGGACCTAATAGTGCATGTAATCAAAAGGGAGGACTTGCATGTCAATTTCCCCCCCCCCATCTAGTAGTGGCCGGCCATGACATTAGGATGGACAAAGGGTGATGGGCAAAACATGTCATAGACATGTTGTGTTGGTGCATCATAGGAGGAAACAATAAAATAAAATAAGGAGTATGGGTAATAAAATAATAATGGAAAGGTAAATGATGATGAAAAAAATTGTCTCATCCATGTTTCCCCCCCCCCCCATTGCCGTGAATTGAAGAAAGAAAACAAAAAAAAAGTGTTCATTCTTGAACATCTTTGGCCGAATAGAGGAAAGAAAGGAAGGGGAAGAGCTTGAGAAAATCGGCTATGGTGGTTTCCTAGACTAAGGTATGTTTGATGTTGTCCTTGAGATTCATGCATGTTTTTAGTTGTTAGTTTGAGTTCTACCTAGCCCATGGTTTAAATCTTTGCTATGAGATGGAGATGATATTCGGCCATGGGTGTTGTCTTCTTGGTTGATGTTTGATGTTGTGGTGATGAGGCATGAAGATGAGTTAAGTTTCGGCTAAGGTGGATTTGTGTTGATGTCATTTGCATGCTAAGTGTAAAGCTTTGTAATGATACATGTGATGGTGATTGATGACTCTTGGATTTTCTTTTTGGCATTTTTGAGTTAGACATTAAGTTCTTTGTGTAACCCATGACCAAAATTGAATGGTATGGTGTCTTGATGCATTCGGCCATGGTAGAAAATAGATGTGAAATGGTAGTAAGGTGAAGTGCAAAATGTTAGTATGTGATTACTAGTGTATATATGCGTATTAGCCGAGTTTTGAACTTGAAACAAGATGATATATAATCAATACAAGTAACCATACTTGTAGGAAGTATTAAGCATATAATCGGCCTCAACATAGACATGCATATTCGGCCATAGGAAGAAGATTGGTGTTGCATGTATTCGGTTAGAGGCAAGCATATTGATGCTTTTATCTTGGCTTAGACAATCGGCTAAAAGGAAGTGTGGGTTAATATGTTGAGTTGATTCATGATTTCATATGTATGTGACTTTAATGTCTAATGTATATATATATGGGCTAAGTATCTTGAGTTCCTCTTTTCGATGCAAATGATTAAATCAATTTATTTGTTAAATTAAGCTCAAGAGCAAAGGGGAACTAAATCCGATAAAGGGAAGAAAAAGTGGTCGAATAGCCATCGGAATCGTTCAACAACATCCGAGGTAAGTTTTAAGTGATTAAACATTGAGTAAATTCAATCATAATAGGAAATAATGAGTTGATTTAATAAGATATGATGTGGCCATGATATGTTCTAAGCTCAAATGGTAAGTTCTTAAGTGTTTGAGCTTGGGAATTTAAGGGTAATTTGAAATAGTCTGCTTAGAACAGCAGCAGTAACGTGACTTTATAAAATCACCATAAATTTATGGATTTGAATTAGAGGCTGAATGAGACATGAAATTAAAGCTTAATGAGTCTAGTTTCTTATAAAAGAAACCGTGTAAGCAAAGGAATTTCCGATAATGAGATACTTAAAGTTGTGTGAGACAGCGCAGAATGACACTGTAATCCTCTGTTCTGTTTTTAGAAAATCATTATAAATTGTACAAAATGGTTATAAGATAAAATTTATATTCTTAGACTCCTTAATGAGTCTAGTTTCAAATGAAATCAAATACAACACATTTTGAAGTCTGTAAAATGAGAAATTTGATTCGTAGTGAAGAGTGGTCAGATTAGTCAAATAGTGAAACAGGGGAAACTTTAAGAAAAATCTGGTATTTATTGGCCAAACCTAAAATTCTGGAAATTTTATGGATGGAAGATATACGAGTCTATATTCAGGAAAAATTAACGGAAAGTGATTTGGAGTTTTGGAGCTCCAGTTATAAATAATTTAGTGACTATTGCTCAGGAAAAACCGCTTGTGCTGAATTTGAGATTGTGTTGTAAACCTTGATAAACTTGTTTTAGTTGCTCATAAGCTATTGATTAAACCCATACGTGAATTCTAAATTGTGATATTGGAAAATGATAGATGTAGATTCAGCCAAGACAGTGTGTATACGTGAAAGTATATGTGGTATGTGAAGTATATTTGGATAATTGTGATGTGAATACATAAAAATCTATATTTTGATTTAGGATTCTATGTGATGGATGTGAACATGCATATATGAGATAAGGCCTAATAGCCGATGTGATGAATGTGAAAGTGTATATATGTGATAAGGCCTAATGGCCGATGTGATGAATGTGAAAGTGTATATATGTGATAAGGCCTAATGGCCGATGTGATGAATGTGAAAGTGTATATATGTGATAAGGCCTAATGGCCGATGTGATGAATGTGAAAGTGTATATATGTGATAAGGCCTAATGGCCGATGTGATGAATGTGAAAGTGTATATATGTGACAGGGCCGAGTGGCCAACGTGATGGATGTCAAAGTGTATAAATGTGATAAGTCCCGAAGGGCATTTGTGTCAGTACTATATCCGGGTTAAAACCCCGCAGGCTTTATGCGAGAATATTATCACTGATTAATGTCCGTAAGCTTCGTGCTCGTACTATATCCGAGCTCTAAAGACCCGATGACTACGTGTGGGGATTTTGTCCGGGTAAGACCCGATAACTTCGTGTGGAGATTATGTCCGGGTAAGACTTCGTAATAAGAATTGCTTATAAATATATTCAATGCAAAAGGTTAAACAGGTATGTACTCCAAGTTTATATGTGAGCTTGATTTGCACTAAATCATAATGTAGTTATGTGATGCATACGAGAGCAATCTATGAGACTATTCCTATGATTATGTGACATCGGATCAGTGTGAGAGGTTATGTGAAATCATACGATATATCTATGTCACATGAGCTCACTTTTATGTGAAAGTTTATCTGCCTATTGTATATGATGAGATGTGCATATTCGGTAAAGGGATGGTATGCCCGAAGGAAGAGTGAAATAAAAATACGAACAACTATGTTATAATTTGATTGTTATCTGTTGACACTGCTTAAAACTTACTAAGCATTGTAATGCTTACTCCGTTTACTCTGTTTCCTCTGTTTTATAGATCTCATTTGGAAGCTACAGGCTCGGGGAACATCAGCAACTAGTCACACTATCACTATCCACTGTTTGGTACTGCTACGTTTTGGATTATCTTATGGCATGTATAGAATAGACTAGTGGTGGAAGAATATTTTTGGTTAATGTATATAAGCCATGCAAAAATGGCATCTTTTGAATGTTTACTTAGAGAAGTTTAAATTTTATCCCTGGCTGTGCTTAGTACTTATTTAAATGAATGATCTTTATTTCAAGAAAAAAAATTCAAAATTTTACTGTTCTGACATGAGTTACAAGTCCGGTAATGCCCCTTACCTATTCCGGCAACGGTTACGGGATAGGGGTGTTACATAAGGATTGGAAGACGGTTGGAGAAGCAACACACTATCAACTAGTCAAGCTTTGGTATAAAGACACTTCTATTTTGTTAATGGCATGTATAGGGCTTTGAGTATTTTGTCATATGTGTCATTTGAATTACCAAATGAAGGCATGTAAAGATGTATTCATCTTTTTGTATAAGGCCATAGAAATGGGCATATTTGGAAGTAGGCTATGACCTGCCTTTATATGCATGTTTATGTTCTTATATGATGGGTTGTTACAAATGGCAATGAGTTCAAAAACAAGCCAAATTTTGAATGTGCTACAATAACATAAGAACGCATAAATACTAGATGGGAAATAATCTTTTCGTATGAAACCAATGATATGAGGTTTCCATACAACTAACTTCATCAAAATCATTTACAAGTGTATAATCATGTTTTACTTCGAATTTGGTTTCTCTTAAGAAGAGGAAGTGGAAAGGGGTGACTAAAGGCTTGGAAAATAGCCTATTAAGGTCCACGTGGTTAGACATACGGACGTGTGTCTAGGCCGTGTGTGACACACGGCCAATCCCGATGGGCGTGTGGTATGGCCGTATGTCCCCTGCACCTAAAACTTTAAGTCAAATTAGCACATGGGTAGGACACACGGGCGTGTGTCTAGGCCGTGTTAATTTAACAGAATGCTCAAGTTTTGGACACGGGGTGAGCCCACGGGCGTGTGTCTTAGCCGTGCCTAAAAGTCAATGTTGCCCACGGGTTAAAGGCATGGATGTACCCTAGGCCACACGGGCGTGGGTGACCACATGGCCCATCATACACGGGCCCGTGACACTTCTAAATAAGGAAATTTTCTAAAGTTATTAAATGTTCTTGATCCTATCCGAAACTATCTCTATGTATATTTAGGGCCTTGAAGGCCCATTTAAGGTGCAAGATGTGAATGTCTGAAAGTTTCAAATCTGAGCTAAACCTGGTGAGTCAATTTAGTATGTTTTAAATGTAAAGTTCCAGTAATACCTCGAATCCTATCCTGATAATGGATACAGGTGAGGGGTGTTACAGTAATGCGCTTGCTCCCGTGCAAGTTTCAGCGCCATCCAATTCTAGACTGGCTATGAGTAGCCATGATGGTGAGGCTAGACAAGCCTTCTATCAGATGATGAACGATTGGTTTGGCTAATTTATTAGAACCAATCCGGCTGTTCAACAACCTCCACCCCCGGTTAATTCTCCACAAGCTCCTATTATGTCATCAGTGAGTCCGGTTCAGATAAGTAAGCCTCCGGTAGATAAGATTAGAAAGTATGGGGCCGAAGAGTTCTGAACTACAGCAAATGATGATGCTGAAAGGGTCAAGTTCTGGTTAGAGAACACGATAAGAGTGTTTGATAAATTGTCATTGAATCCTGAGGAATATATAAAATGTGTCGTTTCACTTCTGAGAAATACGGCGTACCATTGGTGGAAGACTTTGACATCTTTGGTTCCGAGTGAACGGGTTACTTGGGATTTCTTTCAAGCTAAATTCCGAAAGAAATATATCAGTCAGAGATTCATCGATCAAAAACGTAAAGAGTTTCTTAAGCTTAAACAAGGTCGTATGTCTGTTACAAAATATGAAATGGAATTCGTAAGATTAAGTCAGTATGCTCGTGAATTTGTATCTATGGAAGCAATAATATGCAAAAGATTCGAGGATGGCTTAAACGAAGATGTTCATCTATTAGTCGGGATTCTGGAAATCAAAAAAATTTTTGTGCTTGTTGAACAAGCATGTAAAGCTGAGGATCTCGGGAAATAGAAAAGTAAAAATTATTTTGAAGCTAGAGAGGTACGAAAGAGATCATCTGGCAAATCATTTCAATCTGTCTCAAACAAATTTCGAGATGATAATAGTTGTTCAAAGGTTAATGCGGGATATTCGAATAGAGACCGTGCTAGATCGCATTAGAACTTCAAAGCTTCAGCTACATCTGTTGCTAGTGTCAGAAACGCTAAATCTGATCGCCCTGAGTGCAAGCATTGTTGCAAAAGACATCCTGGTAATTGTAGACTGTATTATCGGGCTTGTTTCAGATGTGGATCGTTAGACCATTTTATCCGTGATTGCCCAGAATCTGTCGAGCAAGAAAGTGTGCAAAATTCGAGACCGAGTGGCAATGCTTCTCGTGGTAGACCTCCCAGAAATACGGGAAATATAAGTGGTAATCAGAGAGGGACAAAAGATGTAGTTGTTAGATCCGAGGCTTGTGCACCTACCAGAGCCTATGCTATTCGAGCTCGTGAGGAAGCTTCGTCGCCAAATGTGATTACGGGTACATTTTACTCTTTATGATACTTCTGTGATTGCATTGATAGATCCTGGATTGGCAGATTCGTATATATGCATGAACTTAGTGAACAGTAAGACTTTTTCTGTAGAGTTTACTGAATTTGGTAATTAGAGTTTCGAACCCCCTAGACAGATGTGTTTTGGTTGATAAAGTCTGCAAGAATTGTCCATTAATGTTTCAAGACACTTGTTTTCTGGTTGATCTAATGTTGTTACCTTTTGATGAATTTGATATAATTTTGGACATGGATTGGTTAACTTTGCATGATGCTGTTGTGAACTGTAAACGGAAAACTATTGATTTGAGATGCAAAATTGATGAAATAGTCATAATTGAATCTAGTGATTTCAATGGATTGACTGCAATGATATCTTCAATGAAAGCTTTAAGTATTGTGAGAAAGGTTTGTGAAGCCTACTTTGCTTATGTAATTGATTCGAAAGGGTCAAAAAAGAAAGTTGAATCAGTGCCTGTTGTATGTGAGTTTCCTGATGTGATTCCTAAAAAACTTCCGAGTTTACCTCCTGTTAGAGAAGTTGAATTTGGCATTGAATATGTACCTGGTACTACTCCAATTTTGATAGCTCTGTATAAAATGGCTCCGACTAAATTGAAATAATTAATGTCTCAGTTGCAAGAATTGGCCGATAGAGGATTTGCTAACAACTCCTTGGAGAAGAGGAATAGACAGCTAAAATTGAATGGTGCATAATGCTCATCTTTAAATGTTGTAACAGCCCCTTGAATGTAACTGATTCCAACTGAATTGTCACATTTAACACTTTGTAATAGCCCCTTGTATGTAACCGATTCCAACTGAATAGTCACCTACAAGCATTCATTAACAAACACATTAAAACAAATTAAACACTTTAAGCACATTAAGCACATTAAACATATTAAACTTAATTAACTTAATTAATAAAATTAAAACACATGTAACAATAAATTATTCCAACATCTAAATTAACTAAGATAAGCATTTATTCTAGCAACTCAATTAATAACTAAAATGAGTATTTATTCCAGCAACTCAATTAACTAAAATGAGTTTAATTAAAATAAAGTCCAACAACTCAATTATTAACAAACTGAAATTAAAAGCTTCATTTTGCACTTGGGCCCCTCGAGTTTGGGCCAATCTCGGTGTTGTGGAGTTGGGTCGTAACATGATGCAACCAGGTTTGCATCACACCCTACCTCTTAAAGATGATTTGTCCTCAAATCAGGACACTTACTCGAGAAAATTTTTTTAACGCCACGAACACCTTTGTTCATGAATCTGACAAAATCACTTCCAAGAACATGAGAACCACAAATGGTTCACAAGGGAAGCAGGTTATTTTCATACCCTCCCTCTTTAGAAGGGTACCATTCAGATTGTCACCTACAATCTAGCATGCATACAAACAGATGATAGATTACAGTCCACAGTTTGGCCTGGGCCCTCACAGAATCGATGTGGGCCTTAGCCCACTCAGAAACCAAACCAATTACAACTTAGGTCCTTAGCCCCTCTCAGATGTAGCGTGCATAACAGATCAAAATAATAGAAACATGCCCACCAACCCTACACACTAACTCCGTCCAACCCAACACACCATGTAGGGATAAAATTGACCCACCCATCCCTACACACCAAATATGGGGATTAAATCAACCCATCCAACACTACACACCATAGAGTACCGTAATGTGGCAAATATCATATATATGCCGCTTAACTTCCAGATAACAGGCTTATGAAGCCCTTTAGTACTTCCTTCACTTCATCAAACCCACCCCGATGCAATGCATCTTCCAAGAATGGCATGCTATAATACAGATTAATAGACATATACTCATAATCAGAACAGAACATATATTTACATACCAAGTATAACATGTTATCTCACACATCGTAATATCATATCGTAGAATAGGGGCCTAAGTAATGCTTACCGACCCTACGAAAAGTCAAAGTCGTCTTGGGTGACCCGTGCAACCTTACAGTACATTTCATAAAAATGGGCTCACACGCCCTTATGGGCCCACAGGCCCGTGTAGCCCACAAAGCACAAATTAGCCTTGGCCATATAGATCACACAGTCTGGCCCAACTTCCCACAGGCCCGTGTGGTCCCATACAGCCCAATTGGCCAAGCCCGTGTCTCGCACACGGCCTCGCCAGACATCACACGACCGTGTTCGTCGCGCCCATGTCACGCGCGCCTAGCTTGATTCGTCGACCACAGGCCCGTGTGCTGCCAAACGGCCTACTATACAGGCAACCACAAACCCATGTGGCGTCGACAAAATCATTTTTAGCTTTCGCTAATTCTCATTTTTAGTGTGTTCGGAGTACACACCTGGTTCATTTAATACATTAACCACTCCCGAGACGATCAGAACCTAAAGATTGAACAGTCACACCTCAATATTAGCCTTCATCCATGATTCACATAAACCTTAAAATCGTCAATACCTTAATTTTGCGCAAACAACAATTACATTATGATACGATCCGTCTCGGAAGAGTCAAGTCGTATTCGTAGTTGCCCGATCGTAAACAAGAAGTTACATAAAGTTTGGTTGAAGAAGTTGGATAGTTGAAGAAAGGCTAAGAAAGAAAGGTTAAAAAAGGTTCAATTAGGTAAGATGGATTGAGTACAAAAAAAGGTCAGTATGGTAAGAAATGGACGATTTTGTCGATTTGGTACGAACTGATTTCGAAAGAAATATGGATTGAACAAAAAGTGCAAACAAGAACCAATACTGATATGGTATCGACCCGTTGCTTATAGGCCCTTTGAGTTCGGTTTAGTTTTGGTGAAGTTGACCTCGACCCACTATCTATCAAGATAGGAACCTTGGTATGGTGAACGCCACACTACGAGTAGTGATAAGTTCAGTTTCGGCAAAGAAAGCAGTTGACGCAACTAGAATGATAGGAAAGCCAATCGAATCTTTGGACGAAATGGAGAAAAGGGTGCCTCACAATTTTGGCAGCATAACATTAACAAAGAGTCAAAAGTCCTTTTATAATGAAAGTGAATAACTATTTATACTAGTAGCCTATGCTAGCCAAATAGTCAAGTTCATAGGCTTAATAACTAAGCAATGTAACTAATAATGGCTATGAAAATTCTAGAAATGATCTTTCAACGTGTATGTCCATGTTCAGCCGAATGGGAGGTGGATGGAAGACTTCATGGCTAAGCATTGATGCACTTGGATAAATGGTCTTCATGCATGCTTGGGTAGGCTCGACCAACACTTTAATTGAAGCATTAAGTTCATGTGGTTTCATCCAAAGGTGATGTCTTAAATGGGCTTCATGAAGAGACAAAAATAGGTGTGAACATAGGAGCATGAATAGCCTTTGAGGTGTGAACACAAGTAGTCGAATGGTTGCATGTGTGAACTCCTAGTGTGAATGCTTTGATGTTACCATGGGGAAGAGATTCGACCACTTTAGAGAATTGAAGGATAAAGTGACTCTTGGCCGAATGGTTGCTTTGGAAAACCCAAAAATCATCATACCAACTTAATTATCCATGCATCTTGTCGTCTAAGGAGTGATGTACCTGCAACATTAAAATCAAGCATTAATCACCAATGTGAACACATTAAGGTGGCAGCAAATATGAACATATTAAGCACACTCATAAATTCGACTAACACAATAAATAATTGTAGTAATTTGGACACATTAAATCCTAGTTCAACCAAGACATATTAATAACATGTTATAACCTAATTAAATTCGGCACACCTATTTAAAATGTCCAAAATTAAACAAATTAATTATTTGAATAAATATGTTCAAATTTATTTAATGCATCAATCTTATTTAATAGCTAGGGACGAATATACTTATTGAGCTTGATATAGGAGAATGAGCTAGTGAAGAGCTGGGGGTAAGCTCGTGAACTAAACTGAGCTAGGTTTGGACTCGTAAGCTGGACCCGAGCTGGGGAGCTGGACATGAGCTGAAACTGAACTAGTAGTAAGTTGCGAGGTGAATTGGAAGAGTTAATATAAGCTTCCTCATTGCGGCTGGGCTGAGTTTCATCCCAAATTCGAGCTACAAGAGCTGAAATAGAATCTTTGAAAGCCTTAGCTCGAGCTCGGGTGATAGGGCCTTGTGGTAGCGTCAGATGATCTTTACTCGAACTAGCTGAACCATTGGGTGCGCTCGCATCATTCCCCCTCTTCGAAATGACTTGTCCTCAAGTCGAAATCTGCATCAAAAGGGGATAAATCTGAAACATTGAAAGTAGTGCTAACATTATAGTCACATGGCATATAATCTTTATAAGAATTTTTGTTTATTCGTTCAAGAATTTGAAAAGGTCCGTCTCTGTGAGGTAGTAGCTTAGATTTATGTTGGACCGAAAAGCGTTCCTTGCGCAAGTGAACCCAAACCCAATCTCCGGGTTCAAAGACCATCCGTTTTCGGCCTTTGTTCGTATTTCGCACATAGGACTCAGTCCTAGCCTCGATATTTGCTCTCACCTTTTGTTGTAAATCTTTGACAAAATCCGCCTTTTTCTTAGCATTTGCATGAACAAACTGATCAGTAGGCAAAGACAATAAGTCTAAAGGTGTCAAAGTGTTAAATCCATATACAATCTCAAAAGGTGAAAATTTTGTGGCGAAATGGACGGAACGATTGTACGCAAACTCAATATGTGGAAGACAATCCTCCCACAACTTCAAATTTTTACGCACGATGACCCGGAGTAAAGTGGATAAGACTCGGTTGACGACCTCTATTTGGCCATCAGTTTGGGGATGGCAGGTAGTCAAAAATAGAAGTTTGGTTCCTAATTTCCCCCACAAGGATCTCCAAAAGTGAATTAAAAATTTAGCATCTCGATCCGACACAATGGTGCGAGGGATGCCATGGAGTTGTACTATGTCCCTGAAAAAAAGTTTGCAACATGTACAGCATCGTCAGTCTTAGTACAGGCAATAAAATGAGACATTTTTGAGAATCTATCAACAACTACAAAGATAGAGTCCTTCCTTATTTTTGTGCGCGGTAGTTCAAGAACAAAGTCCATAGAAATGTCGACCCACGGCGCTTCAGGGATGGGCAGTGGCATGTATAAGCCATGGGGTTGAACCTTCGATTTAGCTTGCTTACATGCTATACACCTCTCACAAACCCGCTCCACGTTCTTTCGCATCCGTGGCCAATAGAAGTGTTCGTGGAGAGTGGAAAGTGTCTTATTGACTCCGAAATGGCCCATAAGCCTGCCACTATGTGCCTCGTGCACTAGTAAGTCTCGAACAGATCCGCAGGGAATGCATAATTTACCTTCCTTGAAAAGGAAGCCCTCGTATCTATAAAAAGTGTCAAAAACACCGTTTTCGCAAGTTACATAGATCTTACCAAAATCAGAGTCATTAGCATAAGAATCTTTCAATAAAGCAAAACCTAGAATTTTGGAATCCAAATATGATAACAAGGTATACCTTCTCGAGAGCGCATCAGCCACTATATTATCTTTACCTTTCTTGTGCTTGATGACATATGGGAACGACTCGAGATATTCAACCCACTTCGTGTGGCCGTGGTTCAATTTATGATGGCCTTTGATATGCTTCAAGGATTCATGATCGGAGTGTATGACAAACTCTTTTGGCCACAAATAATGTTGCCACGTCTCAAGTGCCCGTATGAGTGCGTACATCTCTTTGTAGTACACCGGATAGTTGAGTACGACTCCCTAAGTTTCTCGCTGAAGTAAGCCATAGGTCGGCCCTCTTGTGTCAAAGCAACACCGATTCCAACACCTGAGGCATCGCACTCGATCTCGAAAGTCTTCGCAAAATCTGGAAGAACAAGTAAAGGAGCGTTAGTTAGGCAAACTTTAATTTTATTAAATAAAGTTTCTTGTTCATCACTCCAACGGAAAGAGGAATTCTTTTTTATGACGCTCGTAAGAGGAGCAGTGATAGTGCTAAAGTTTGGTACGAAGCGTCGGTAAAAACTCGCAAGTCCATGAAAACTCCTAACTTGAGTGACACTCGTAGGTCTTGGCCAATCTTGAATGGCCTTAATCTTCTCTTGATCTACCTCGAGACCATTCGCGCTAACCACAAAACCTAGAAAGACAACTTTATCAGAACAAAATGAACATTTTTTTAGGTTAGCATATAATGTCTCTTTTCGCAAAACTTCTAAAACAGATTTCAGATGTCTTACATGCTCGTCAACGGATTTGCTATAGATTAATATATCGTCAAAATATACAACACAAAACTTACCGATAAAAGACCTTAATACATAATTCATTAACCTCATAAACATGCTAGGCGCGTTGGTAAGACCAAAAGGCATAACCAACCACTCGTATAACCCGTATTTGGTCTTGAACGCCGTTTTCCATTCATCGCCCTCTCGCATTCGAATTTGGTGGTAGCCGCTTTTCAAGTCGATTTTTGAGAAAACCGTGGCTCCACTAAGTTTGTCTAATATGTCTTCTAAGCAAGGAATGGGATAACGATATTTGATTGTAATTTTATTCACGGCTCAGCAATCAACGCACATCCGCCATGTCCCGTCTTTCTTCGGCACCAACAGAACTGGAACAGTGTAGGGGCTAAGGCTCTCGCGTATGTAGCCTTTTTCCATCAACTCTTGGATTTGCCATTGTAATTCTTTAGTTTCCTCCGGATTGGCTCGGTAGGCAGGTCGATTTGGGATTACAGCTCCCAGCATAAAATCTATTTGATGTTCGATCCCACGAAGTGGTGGGAGACCACTTGGGACTTCTTCCGGGAAAACGTCTTTAAAATCCTGCAATAAAGAAAGAACAGGAGAGGGAAGGGTGTCGGGCAAATCATTAGTAGTAATCAAAGTTTCTTTGTACAGAAGTACAAGAACAGGTTGTCTCATCATCAAAGCTTTTCTCACGTCACTTCCTTTTGCAAAAACACTCATTTTCTCGATTTTCTTTTCTTTTTCTTCTTTTTATTTGTTGTTTTTCTTTTCACTATCTTTTGTTTTATTTTTCTTATTTATTTCTTCTTTAGTTTTTTTACAATCTTCCTTTTCTTTCTCTCTCATTTGTTCGACAGAAACTTTTAATTTCATTTGGTCTTTGTACACTTGTTTGGGAGATAATGGTGCCAAGGTTACATTCTTTCCCATGAACTTGAAGGTATATCGATTAGTGTACCCGTCATGTAGCACTCGCCGGTCAAATTGCCACAGGCGACCAAGGAGTAGATGCCCCGCATACATCAGTACAACGTCACAAAGTACTTCGTCCGTATACTTACCAATGGTGAATGAGACAAGTACTTGCTTTGTTACCTTAAGTTCTCCGCCGTCGTTGAGCCATTGAAGTTTGTAGGGGCTCGGATGCTTGGTAGTAGGCAAACCAAGTTTTTTGACCATCATGGTACTTGCTACATTAGTACAGCTGCCTCCGTCGATAATGACGCTACAGACTTTATCTCCGATTTGACAACGAGTATGAAATATATTTTCTCGTTGGAGATCATTTTCCGTGCCTTGGAGACTTAGACTTCGCTTCACAACAAGTAATTCAAATTCCATGGGTTGTTCTAAGTCCTCCTCAACTTTAGAAGTAGATTCGAATTCTTTCTCTTCTTCGTCATGCGTTTCAACTACGCCATCGGCTCGCAACACCATGGTTCTTCAATTTGACACTGACTGGCTATGTGTCCTCTTCCGAGACACTTGAAACATTTGATGTTCCGATTTCGATTGAGCGATGTTTTCGGTGCCTTACCTTTGTTAACTTCGGTATTCGGTTTGTTGCTTTTCAAAGGGACAGTGGATTCTTTTCCTCGAAAGGCTGGAAGGCCTTTACTCAAACTTTGGCCCCACTTTGAAGTGTTAGTGTGACAGCCCTAAATTGACCCTAGATGGAAAGTGGTTTCGGGACCGCTAAACCGAGTCACCGAAGTATTTGAGTATAATATTTATTGTTTAAAATATGTGAATATGAGTGTGTGAAAGTTTTAAGTTTCGATTTAGTCAATTGCATGTGAATTTAGTTAATAGGACTTATGTATGACACTTTTGAAATGTGATAGGTTAATCTATAAGGATCTATTAGTGCATGTTATGAAAATAATGGGTTTGCATGTCAAATTTCCACCTATGACAAGTAGTGGCCGGCCATGATGGGTTATATACATGCAATATGTATTAATTATTAGTTAGTAGCTTTATATTTTATAACATAAATAAATAAAAAAGGAAAAAGTAATTGAAATAAGGAAATGAAGGGTGATGAAAACAAAGCTTGAGTTTCTTTCTTCTTGGCCGAATGTAAAGAGGAAGATGGGAGAAAGGCATTCGGTCATCTTAAGTTAGCATTAAGGTAAGAAGTTATGTTAATTCTTGAAATTTTGGTTAATCTTGAATGAGGTATCAAGTTATTTTAGTAACCCATGTTGAATTTTGATTGTGGGAATGAGTAGGGCTTTCGGCTATGGTAATTAATAAGGGTGATGGTTGTTGTTTCATGATAAATTTAGATGAACAATGGTAGATGAGTGTTTAAACTATACAAATGAGCATATGTGAGCATTGGGTGCTAAGGGAAAAGAATCGGCTACCTTATTATGAACCAAGACCGAATGTGAATTTGATTATGTTTGATTAATTTATGTACTTAAAATTGGTGTAGTATAAGTTACCATGTTCTTGTCAAATATGTAATTGATAAAGGAGGAGTTCGTTATTGAAAGTTAGGCTAAGTCCCTAGTGGATGGATGAATTGATAATAATTGTGTATAAAGATTTGCTTTACTATGTCTTTGTTCACAAGATGAGAAATGAGTGAAGATGGTCTTAGTGTACCGATTAGGACCTAAGGAGTTGAGCTTATTGATAGTATAGATTTCTAATGCACCTATGGTACTGGCCGAACATGTAGTTGTTTAATGTTTGAACAAGTATCGTTTAGGTGTTCTAAATTGTCTAAATTAGATGTTAATCATCTAAGGCTTGTTAAGAGTTTGATTTGAAATCATGAGGTTTTCTTGACTTGTGTTTAAATGGCATTCGGACATGGTCTATGAGTGTTTGCAAATCCGGTTTAAGTGCATAGGTGCTAAATACTTTGTATTGGAAATTTTGATGTATAAGTAGTAAATTGATTCAAATGAATTGGTTCTAAAATGTATATGAATGCCGTATGATTTTGTTTGATTGGGGAGTAAATTGTTTGATTTAGCTCAAGAGCTTAGAGGATCAAAGTTGGATAAGGGAAAGGAAAAAGTGATTGAATAGCCGTTGAAATCGTTCGACAACATCCAAGGTAAGTTTTCGAGTAATGAAACTTAGTTTATGATTTGATTAAGTCATGACATATAAGCATAACAAATAAACGGTGATATAATGATTCTACTTGAATTGTATATTGAGGTGATTAGTTTATACCTATGACGGGTAGCCGAATGTGTATAGAGATCATGTTATAAAGCAAATCAAAATCATACTCTTTGTATGTGGCTATTGAGCCGAAAATGGTTATGGTTGATAAGCGTCTTGTGTTTGAATTCTAGTTATGATAATGAAATATGGATGTGTCATGATTTATTGGTATATGTGCTTGATTATTCGGATGATATCCGGGCTAAGTCCCGAAGGCATTTGTGCAAGTTACTATATCCGGGCTAAGTCCCAAAGGCATTTGTGCGAGTAGTTGCTATACCCGGGCTAAGTCCCGAAGGCATTTGTGCTAGTGACTATATCCGGGCTAAGTCCCGAAGGCATTCATGCTAGTGACTATATCCAGGCTAAGACCCGAAGGCATTTGTGCGAGTTGCTATATCCGGCTAAATCCCGAAGATACTTGGGTTTGGAAGCGAGCGATCTTGCTGTAATAATTTCAATTAATACGCTTATAAAATACAAACGATAAGGTATGTTTCGTATATGCATCGGAAAGGTTGATTCCTTTCAAATATTACTCGCTCAATTGATTAACGAGCTTCCGGCCTTAGTTAGGTTTGATACCCTGTGTATGAATATATTGGTTGAAGCGTGAAGAAATTATGATTTTGAGAATGTGCATATATGAAATTATTCATTTAGTCTTATGAACGCTATACTTTAGTCGTAAATAATTTCGTTACTCAAAACCTACTAAGCATTAAATGCTTATTCCGTTTCTTTAATTCTTTGTTTTATAGATTTTTGTTCGTCAACTATCGAACTCGGGATTGTCGAAGTCGAAGTCGTCCACACTATCTAAGCCCTTTTGGTACTCTTTTAGTTAAACGTTGATAATGGCATGTATAGGACTAACCTTTGTTGTTAATCAAGTACCTTTGGTAATGTGTATATATTCGGATAGCCATGCGAAAATGGCTTAAATATTTTGAGCATAGTATTAAAATCATTTTGTATATATATGGTTATTGAGAGGTGTGGAAATGCTTGGCAATGATTAGCCATTGGAATGGTTAATCACGATCATATTTGGTGCTATGTATGTCAAATGGCTAGTTGAATCATGGAAACTATGAAATAGGTGAAATTTACCTTAAAATAGATGCTGATAGCAGTAGTGATGTGAGTTTTAAAATTCACTAAAAATAGTAGGAATGTAATTAAATAATGAATAAATTATGTAATCGAACCTTGATGAGTCTATTTTCATATGGAAGAAGCGAAATGACCATATGAGCCGTATTTTATGAGATGTTTAAGTTTTCGTGAAATAGGGCCAGAACGGTTACTGGATCCCCAGTTCTTACTTTGGAAATTTACCATAAATTAACCAGAAATAATTAGAAGTCATGCTTTATATTTACAGATTCCTTTTTGAGTCTAGTTTCATTAGAAACAAACGGCATATGTATTGAAGCCCTGTACAGGGAGATATCTAAGTCGTAATGCATGAAGATCAGAGTAGTCGAACCCTGAAACAGGGGAGACTTTAACTAATAAACTGTACTAATTGGCCCAACCAAAAATTTTAGAAAAAAATATGTAGATGGATATATGACTCTAGTTTCAGGGAAAATTTACGAAATCAGTTTTCAAGTTTTGGAACTCGAGATATGATTTTTATGGTGACAGTGATGCAGTTAGCCAGCTTGTCTGGAAATTTTAAAATGAACTGTGTAAATAAATGAATTAAGTTCGTTAACACCTCGTGTTCGACTCCGGCAACGGCATCGGGTGCGGGGCGTTACAGTTAGAAGTGGAGAATCCTTGGCTTGGGCCTTTTCGCTTGAGTTGTTTTTCTACCTTGATGGCCATATGGACCATGTCAACCACTTCAAGGTAGTGTTGTAATTCGACCACATTGGCGATATCTCGATTTAGACCAGCCAAGAATCGTGCCATCGTTGCTTCGGGATCTTCTTGCACGTCCGCCCAAATCATCGTAATTTCCATTTCTTTGCAGTAATCTTTGACACTTTTGGACCCTTGTGTGAGATTTTGGAGTTTTTGGTGCAACTCCCGATGGTAGTATGAAGGAATAAACCGTCGCCTCAACGCCGCCTTCATCTCGATCCACGTAGAAATTGGACGTTCTTCGTTTCGCCTCCGACTAGTGGTTAGTTGATCCCACCAGATCATGGCGTAGTCCGAAAATTCTATAGCTGCGAGTTTCACCTTTTTATTCTCGGAGTAATTATGAAAATTGAACATCAACTCTATCTTTTTTCCCACTCAAGATAGGCCTCCGAATCCGATCTACCTTGGAACGGTGGAATGGACAGCTTGATGTTCTTGAGATCGTCATCTTCTCGTCTACGATCTCGATGTTGTGGTTCCCTCCGACGAATACTAGCAATGGATTATTGTTCACTCTCAAGATCACTAGGGTTGTTTGCTTCATCGTCTTGGACACTTCGTCTTCCCTGATTTTGATTTGGCCTCTCCTATCTTGGTCTAACCCCCTCGGTGTTCTTTCACGTTGGCCATTCATTTCAACTTGGAACAAACGATCTTCGATGGGATTGAGCCTTCGATCTAAGAGTCACTCCATTTCTCGTAATAAAGCTTGCATGTTTAAGTCAGGGACATTGCGAACGGGTTGTCTTGCCGGATGATCTTCCATGTTGTGATCTGACTCTTATGACATTAAATTTTTGTTGAAGTAAAACCTCACCACAAAGCCTCACAATCTTTCGAAAAGGAAAAGGAAGATGATTCTCTCACACTCGTGTTTAGACTCGAGATTAGGCTTTTACCTCCACTCTATTGCACTTACAACTCTCGTGCCTTTTACCTCTCTTAACTTTTTCTCGTGATTTCGTACGCAGATTCGTTAAGGCTTAGTCCTTGGTCTAGGTGGTCGATTCGAAAGGGGTTACAAGAGATTGATGTATTCGGTTTAAGGTAGGCTGAAAGAATAGGGAATTGGGTTAAAAGTGTGGCGTGTATACGGTTAGGGAGAATAGATTAGAAGATGGGTCGGGAACTATATCAAATCAAAGCTTGATGATCAAATAACAATTGAATTGCATAAAACACTTCCTTTTTTTTTGGATTTTTTTTGGATTTTTTTTAACTTGTATAACTTTTTTTTGCACTATATCAGCAAACTAAATACAATAGGATCACTTTTGTACTCGTTTTTTTTCGGCTGCGTAGATTTTTGTTTTTATAGTAACAGCAACAAACTAATCAAAATGAGAAAACTTCGGTATACGAAAAAAATTTCTATACTCTTTTTTTTTCTGATCCTACTTACTTTCGTTCACTTGTACTATTCCCAGGATGATTTTGTCATACGTACTTCTCGTTTGAGTAGCTCTGATACCAAATGATACAATCTGTCTCTGAAGAGTCGAGTCGTATTCGTAGTTTCCCGATCATCGACAAGAAGTTACGTAAAGTTTGGTTGAAGAAGTTGGATAGTTGAAGAAAGGCTAAGAAAGAAAAGTTAAGAAAGGTTCAATTAGGTAAGATGGATTGAGTAAAAAAAATAGGCCGGTATGGTAAGAAATGGACGATTTTGTCAATTTGGTACGAACTGGTTTCGAAAGAAATATGGATTGAACAAAAAGTGCAAACAAGAACCAATACCGATATGGTATCGACCCGTTGTTTATAGGTCATTTGAGTTCGGTTTAGGTTTGGTAAAGTTGACCGCGACCCACTATCTATCAAGATAGGAACCTCGGTATGGTGAACGCCACACTACGAGTAGTGATAAGTTTAGTTTCGGCAAAGAAAACGGTTGACGCAACTAGAATGCTAGGAAAGCCAATCGAATCTTTGGATGAAATGGAGAAACGGGTGCCTCACAGTTTTGGCAACATAACATTAACAAAGAGTCAAAAGCCCTTTTACAATGAAAGTGAACAACTATTTATACTAGTAGCCTATGCTAGCCAAATAGTCAAGTTCATAGGCTTACTAACTAAGCAATGTAACTAATAATGGCTATGAAAATTCTAGAAATGATCTTTCAACGTGCATGTCCATGTTCGGCTGAATGGGAAGTGGATGGAAGACTTCATGGCTAAGTATTGATGCACTTGGATAAATGGTCTTCATGCATGCTTGGGTAGGTTAGCCAACACTTTAATTGAAGCATTAAGTTCATGTGGTTTCATCCAAAGGTGATGTCTTAAATGGGCTTCATGAAGAGACAAAAATAGGTGTGAACATAGGAGCATGAATAGCCTTTAAGGTGTGAACACAAGTAGTCGAATGGTTGCATGTGTGAACTCCTAGTGTGAATGCTTTGATGTTACCATGGGGAAGAGATTTGGCCACTTTAGAGAATTGAAGGATAAAGTGACTCTTGGCCGAATGGTTGCTTTAGAAAGTCCAAAAATCATCATACCAACTTCATTATCCATGCATCTTTCCGTCCAAGGAGTGATGTACCTGCAACATTAAAATCAAGCATTAATCACCAATGTGAACACATTAAGGTGGCAGCAAATATGAACATATTAAACACACTCATAAATTCGGCTAACACAATAAATAATTGTAGTAATTTGGACACGTTAAATCCTAGTTCAACCAAGACATATTAATAACATGTAATAACCTAATTAAATTCGACACACCTATTTAAAATGTCCAAAATTAAACAAATTAATTATTTGAATAAATATGTTCAAATTTATTTAATGCATCAATCTTATTTAATAGCTAGGGATGAATAAACTTATTGAGCTCGATATAGGTGCATGAGCTAGTGATGAGCTCGGGGTAAGCTCGTGAGCTAAATCCGAGCTAGGTTCAGACTCGTAAGCTGGACCCGAGCTGGGGAGCTGGACATGAGCTGAAACTAAACTAGTAGCAAGTTGCAAAGTGAACTGGAAGAGTTAATATAAGCTTCCTCGTTGCGGCTGGGCTGAGTTTCATCCCAAATTTGAGCTACAAGAGCTGAAATAGAATCTTTGAAAGCCTTAGCTCGAGCTCGGGAGATAAGGCCTTGTGGTAGCGTCAGATGATCTTTACTCGAACTAGCTGAACCATTGGGTGCGCTTGCATCACATTGAAACCCCAACGCACTAGACTGAACTTTCACCGAAAGGAAAGCCTACTCCAACCGATCCCTTGATGTAAAGAACATAAAGAACATCTGATCAATAATTTAGGACCAAAACTACAATCATGCTTAACACACTTACCAAAGCAAAAGAGCGAGTGCGATTCCTCAAAGTGAAAAAAAAGGAACCAAAAAGAAAGAGTAGCCAAATTTGCAAAGAGGTAAAAAGAGAAGAAGAAACGGCTACAAAAGGGTCAGGAAGGAAGAAAATTTGGCAGAGAGTCAAAACTTTTTGGGAACAGGAAAAAAAAGAACTAAAAAACTGATAACCTCCCTATCCCAGTCTCCTTAATTTTATCCCTCAACCTCTTCACTATCAGAATTTAAGTCCATCTCAATCTCTCACACGGTACAAGCAGCGAAACAAATCCCTTGCTCATGCAGGGATTCGAACTCCAGACCTTCAGGCACTTAACATTCCACTTAACCACTAGACCAGCAGACCTATTCTTGCATATTTTAATACACTAATACTTATAAGTCTACTAACTAAAGGAAAGGCTTTATTCAAATAAGAACCAAAATTTTTCCCAAGCTAAAGCTTGAACTTGGGACCTCTCACACATATCCATAATACTTAACCACTGAAGCAGATACACACTTGTTAAATAATTACGGAAACAAATTTCTAAAATTCAGGGCATTACAATAAATTTATGTATACATTCATGTGCAAATCATCCTTGTGTGATGTGGTCTATAAATAATTGGTGAATGATGGAATTGTGATTTAAGGCGTGAATGTGAAATGTTTGGTGATATGATCTATGGATGAAATGATAAAATTTGTTTACAATTAAGTATCTTGAAAGTAGTCAATTGTGGTTTCATAAATGTTGTGTGTATGATAGATGTTGATATTGTATTGTCATGTGTTGGTCATAAATGTGGACGTTTTGGTTGCCTAAGTATATTATGTTTTGTGCCTTCGAATTGGTGTAGGCATATGTGTGAATAAGGGTGGCAAAAGGCTTGGCAAATAGCCTTTATTTTTTCCACACGGGTAGACACACGGGCGTGTGTCTAGGCCGTGTGTGACACATGGTCTGCCACATGGGCGTGTGTTCCAGCCGTGTGTCCCCTGCTGTAATAGCCCAAAATTGGGTCTAGTTGGAACAGAGGTTTCGGGACCACAAAATCTGAGATATAAATAATTATTTTATGATTATTTTGAGGTCTATGATATGATTGCATGATTGTGTGAAATTTTCGTGAAGAAATTTTATGCATAAAGTGCTTAATTCGAAGTTAGGGACTAAATTGAATAAGTTGCAAAACTTGCATTCTAGAAGTTTCTAGTATGAAATTGATTTGAAATATTAATTAGGAGGTCTTAAATAGCAATTTTACCAATTTCTAAGTTATGGACAAAAATTGGACATGGATGGAATTTTCGGAAAGTTTAGTAGTAAGGGTATTTTGGTCATTTAGGGGTAAAATGAATTAAAATACAAAATTAAAAGCCAATTTTGCTCATCTTCTTCACCATGGACGTGTATACCAAGGGAGACTCCATGGCTAGGGTTTTCAAGCTTCCCAAGCTCAATTGTAAGTCCGTTCTAACCCCGTTTTTCAAGTTCTTTACGTTTTTGGAGTCCCGGTAACTTGATTTAGCTTATGCTAGCAATAATTCAACCTAGGGTTCATATTTGGAAAAATACCCATAGGTAAAATTTGTGTATTCTGGTGTTTTATGATACAATATGAGGTTTTAAGTTATGTTAGACAACTTGTGCTACTCGGTTTTAAGTGAAAACGAGCAAAAGGGCTTAATCGGTAAAAATACCTAATAGTCATAAGTATATGTTAGAGTGAGAATTTGATGTTGCCATAGAAGGGAAAAGTGATCATCATGTCATAAAACATAAGAATAAGGGATGAAGTTTAATTCCCGAGCCTAGGGGCAAAAGTGTAAATATGCAAAAGTTTAGGGGTAAAATTGTAATTTTTCCAAAGTTTGAGTTAAGGACTGTTTTGAATATTACATTAATTAAATAAGTAAAATATGATGTTTTAGATCCCGGAAAACAAGATTTGAACCTAGAATGAGAGAAAAATTGAAAATTGAGAAAGTTGGTAAAATGGCCGTTTTAATATCAAGTTAAGTTCATATGTATAATAAGCATTAATTTATGCATGTTTCAATGTAAAATTGATATATTTACTATGATCTCTGAGGTGTTGAAAGTATGTAAGTTGGTATGATAATAATACAACAATAATGTTGTAATTTATATTTGAAAGTTAAATTTTGTGAATTAATTGAATTATGTTAAATTAAATGATTATGGTGCCAAGTTTATGAATTGATTTAAAAATATGTCTATGATACATGAAGTGCATTGAATTATCATACATAAATGTGATTTCTATGATTATGGATATTATGGGAAATTGTAAGTTCATATGATTTTTAATAAGACAATGTGTAATTTAATGTTATTGCGTTGATATTAAATCAGATGTAAGTTTATATGTAAGTAATACACCACTATTACTTGTATTATGATATTTTATAAAAATATTGAAAATATGTTTGTGGATAATTACTTGATTGGTGAAATTGTTGGGAAAGAGAGAGAAATCCCGGTTGAACCTTTGGAAAGATTGGATGATCAGATGGTATGTAGCTAGGTCACATGTATAGTGCTGAGTGCACATCATGTGTACAAGAGAGCTATAAGACATTATGATGTAGCTAGGTCGCATGGGTGATACTATGTGTACACCATGTAGACAAGAGAGCTACGGGATATATGTAGCTAGGTCGCATGCGTGGTTCCAAGTGAAGGACACTATGTAGACAAGAGAGCTACGAGATAAACTGGCTAGGTCACATGGGTGGTACTAAGTGTTCACCATGTGTACAAGAGAGCTGAACTATATGATGGGTGGAGCTATGTGCTGAAACCACCAAGTATCGAGGATTGATCCGAAGTGTTCAACGGGAGACTCTCTATGTATTGCTTTGTGAGTTTTGTGATGAATAAGTGCAGGAACTTGGTTATGTGAATGATGTGTTTATTAAGTTACCAGGATGTGGTAAGATTATAAACAAGTAAGTTATACATGAGGATGATTTTATGGTGACCTTGTGATCATGGGCCTATACTTGTGATATATGAAATGTGGTGAAAATGATTTGTGATATGTATGTTAAAATGAGGTTAATACAAAGAAAGTGTGAAAGAGTGAATTAGCAATAAAACTGTTTTGGACAGTAGCAGGGACGTGATTTTGAAAAATCACCAAAAATAGTATAAATTGAATCAGAGATTGAATGAGATATAAAATTAAATCTTAATGAGTCTATTTTCATATAAAAGAAACATAAAAAGCAAAGGAGTTCTATATTTTTAGATATTTATGTTTTTGTGAGACTGATTCAGAATGATTACGTGATCCCCTGTTCTGACTTTGGAAAATCACAAAAATTCGAAAAAAAATAATTAGAGTCTCAAAATTATATTTTTAAAATCCATAATGAGTCTATTTTCAAGATAAATTAACAAGAACATTATCTGAGTTCTGCACTGTGAGATAATTATTTTTTAGTGAAGAGAGGTCAGAACTATCAGAAAGTGAAACAGGGGAAATTTTAATGAATAAACTGTACTAATTGGCTGAACCAAAAATTATGAAAATTTTATGGTGGAAATATATGTGAGTCTAGTTTCAGGGGAAATTTACGGATATTAATTTAGATTTCTGTAGCTCGAATTATAAATAATTAAGTGACTATGACTCGTGTGGACAGTTTGATGTGAACATTTATTAGTAAATTGTGAAATCGTACTTACAAGAATGCTATATACATTAAGGATGTGGAATGGAGAGGAGGAGGAGGAAAATAAATATATGTGGAATACGTGGAAACTATGGTATATGAAATATTGATATAATGAAATAAATGATATGTGTTTATAAGAAAACAAAAAGAGAATGTTATGTATCATGACATGTATATATATATGACTAGTCTCAATTAATGCTTGTTGGGTATGGAATTGAATTGAAATGTTTCAGGCAAACATGTTATTCTGCGCATCTGAATATGGTATTTTATAAAGATATGATCTAGCTTTAAATATGAATGCTTGATGATTAAGCTGAAGATATTTGGTAAGATGATAATCTTGGTATAAATGTATAAGTGGTACTATAATAAAAAAGGTAAAATGAGTATGAGAGACACATGTATGATGACATACAAATGCTATGTTTGTGGTTTAATTGAGGATGTTTAATCATTAAATGAATACCATGTTATATGCTTTTGATTTTGTATAAGTGTATAAGAGATCAAGGTTGACCAAAGCTTGGAAAATAGCCTAGGTATATTCCACACAGGCAGAGACACGACCATGTGTCTCAGCCGTGTATGGAACATGACTTTGGGACACGGGCGTGTGGAGCCTTAAAGCATGAAATTTCCAAGATTTTCGTAAGTTCTCGGTTTAGTCCCAAACCCTTTCTAAAGTATGTTTTGGGCTCCGTAGACTCAAATAAGGGACTATGTGTAAGAGAATGAACGCTTTGAAATATGAATAAAATTTTATGGCTCGTATTTTAGTTTAATGTTTGTATGTTTGTCTGGTAACACCTCGTACCTTAGCCCGGCCTCGGATACGGGTAAGGGGTGTTACACCTGCACCTTAATTTTGAGAAACAGAATGCTCAGAATTGAGCACACGAGTAGGGACATGGGCGTCTGTCTCAACCGTATGGATGATACGGCCTTAGGCACGGGCATGTGTTCTGGGTGTGTGAAGTCTGCACCTATTTTATGAAAATTAATTTTCCACACGGCCTAGCACACAGGCGTGTGACTTGGCCGTGTGACCTCAATTTGTTCATGGGTTACAACTCAGTGAGTTACACGGGGTTGGGACACGGATGTGTCTGACCACACGGCCTAATCACACCGGTGTGTATCATATCCACACAGGCGTGTGACCCCTATTTAGTGGAAAATTTCTCTAAGTTTGTAAAAATTTCTAAAGTTCTCGGTTTAGTCCCGGACTACTTCTAAAACAGGTTTTGGGCCTTATAGGCTCGTAATAGGGACTTTATAATTAAATTCAAATAGTTTTAATTTGGACGCAAATTTATGACTCGGAATTGTATGATTGTTTGTGATGTGAGTCTGGTAATGCCTCGTACAATATTCCAGCATTGAATACGAGTGGGGTGTTACACCGTTTACCCTTTGAAATGGCCATACACGCCCGTGTGCCAGGCCGTGTGCTAGCCTGTGCCAAAACTGTAGGGTATACTGACTTATGCCACACAGCCAAGTCACACACCCGTGTACTAGGCCGTGTGAAGCATACTGACTTGGTTTCTAATTAAACACTAGGGGACACACAGCCGTGTCACAAGACTGTATGTCACACACGGTTGAGACACACGCTCGTTTCTCTGGTAGCGTAGACAAAAATAGGCTATTTACCGAGCCATCTTTCTCACCCAAATTTGCATTCACCTACACAAACCAAATGGCATATAACATGGCATAAATAAGCATTCAAACCAATCTCAACCAAGCCTAATTCATGCTAATTCCATGCCAAGAACGATAATGTTCATAACACCATAATTTACCTATTCAAAACATACCAATTTCACATTCACAAATTACCTAATTGGTTAACTTCATATATACATTATCTTGCCTAAAATCACAAGCATGTCATATCTCCAAATTTCAACCATTTGGTATTCAACTTACCAATTCACAACAAAAATTTATATAGAAACTATACACAACATGTAACGCCCCCACGCCCGAGACTGTCGCCGGAGTCGAGTATGAGGTGTTACTAAGCTTAATTTAACATTTTTAGAACTTTGGATTATTTGTTTCTACATTCACAGCTTTTAAGCTACTTGCATCACAGTCACAAGAAAAATCATATCTCGAGTTATGAAACTAAAAATCAAGATCCGTAAATTTTCCCTGAATCTAGACTCATATACCTATCTACTAATTTTTTTATAAAATTTTTGGTTGGGCCAATTAGTACAGTTTATTAGTTAAAGTTACCCCTGTTTCAGGACTTGACTGGTCTGACCTCTGTTTACTACGAACCATATTTCTCTCTGTACAATATTCATATGACTATGAGGTTTGTTTCTCCTAAAACTAGACTCAATAAGGATTCTGAGGATATAAAATACACCACCTAATTATATTTTTACAATTTATGGTGAATTTATAAAGTAGGAACAGGGGATTCAGAAACTGCTATGACCCTGTTTCACTAAAATTCAAATATCTTCTAACATATAATTTCTTTACCTGTTTCATTTGTTTCATGTGAAACTACATAATAAGCTTCAATTTGATATGTATTCCATCACGAAATTCAATTGCTATGATTTTTAGTAAATTTTCAAACTCGCATCAGTGTTGCTGCAGTATTCTGTTTATGGCAAATTTCATCCCTCTTATGAGTTTTTATGCACTAAGTATCTTACTAATTTTCCTTAACATCAAACATAATCTAAACTTACCATTTTCATAATTTATCATTATCAAATATTTTCTCAACCATTCTGTCACCATATCATAAGATCATTTACACAAAATAAGTATATTGCTATACATGCCATACTTAAATTTACAAGCCATTTACCAAAAATCTTCCTGATAGTGTGACTGAGCCTTCGACCTATCCCGACTCCTGAACTGGCTTGTCCAAAACTACAATGAGTAAGAAGGAGGGAGTAAGCATAAATGCTTAGTAAGTTCATATGTAAATAATAAATAACATAACAAACAATCAAACTAATCAACATTAGCATATATCATCAACACACTTATCACATTTTTTAATCATTTTTCATCATCTTATTACCTTATCGTAGTTGTAATCAACACTCAACCCGAGGGTTAAATACATACCTGTCCAAAATATCCATTTCTCATCACTTACCAATACGTCTCTTTTCATCTCGAGTATTCCTCCATTTGAGTAAAACTTTACCCGTTGAACACATCGGAATATAATTCGGATACATGGATAATTTGCATATAAGTGCCACATATTCAATCAAGCAATCATGTAACCCGCCCATAAGCGAACTCGGACTCAACTCAACGAGCTCGGGCGTTCGCATCCATAAATGAACTCGGACTCAACTCAACGAGCTCGGATGCCTAGTTACATCTCACGAACTCGGACTCAACTCAACGAGTTCGGACATTCACATCCATAAGTGAACTCGGACTCAACTCAACGAGTTCGGATGCTCAACCATCCTAGTGACATGTCACTTGTATCCTAATCTATTCCTAAGATTCAAACGGGATTTTTCTCGAACACTTATCCTTGCTGTCTTCCGTAGAATGCCGAAATCAATACTCGGTAACAATTATATTTAACAAGTAGCTCACATAATTTACATATTATTTGAAATTAACCACAAAGCATACATTTCATAATGAAATTCAGCATAACACATAATTAATATCAATAACTTAAAAATAACAATTATGCTACATTATTTACACATGAACTTACCTTGGTACCAAAATACAAGGATTTTGCAATCTAGTCCACAATCTTTTCTTTTCCTCGATTGAGGTCGATTCCACGTCTTTCTTGATCTAAAATAACACATTTGGCTTATTTAATACTCACATTATCAAATTAATCCTTAACTCAAATTTTGGCAAAATTACAACTTTACCCCTAAACTTTTGCATATTTACATTTTTGCCCCTAGGCTCGGGATTAAACTTTATTCCTTATTCTTATGTTTTACAACATGCTGATCACTTTTCTCTTCTATGGCAACATCAAATTCTCACTCTAACATGTACTTGTGATATTAGGTATTTTTACCGATTAAGCCCTTTTACTCGTTTTTGCTTAAAATCGAGTAGTACAAGTTGTCTAACTTAATTTAAAACTTCATATTCTATCATAAAACATCAAAATACAAAAATTTCACCTATGGGTATTTTTCCAAATATAAACCCTAGGTTGAATTATTGCTAACATAAGCTTTATCGAGTTACTGGGATCTCAAAAACGTAAAAATCATTAAAAACGGGGCTTAGAATCACTTACTATGGAGCTTAGAAGCTTGAAAAAAAACCCTAGCTATGGAGAACCCTTGAAATTTCGGCCTAATGAAGAAGATGGACAAAAATTGGCTTTTAATTTTGTTTTTAATTCATTTTAATAACTAAATGACCAAAATACCCTTACTACTAAACTTTCCAAAAATTCCTTCCATGTCCTAATTTTGTCCATGAACTTAAAATTGGTCAAATTGCTATTTAAGACCTCCTCATTAATATTCCAAAACAATTTCATACTAAAAACTTCTAGAATGCAAATTTTGCAACTTATTCAATTTAGTCCCTACTTTCAATTTAAGCACTTTAGGCATAGAATTTCATCACGAAATTTTCACACAATCATGTAATCATATCATAATCATCAAAATAATTATAAAATAATTATTTCTATCTCGGATTTGTGGTCACGAAACCACTATTTCGATTAGGCCCTAATTCGGGATATTACACAACATGTCAAAATGCCATTTGCACATATATATACATCACCAAACATACCAAAATAAGCCAAACTACATGGTTATACACATAACCAAGCATTTATCATTTACAAGCCAAATCAAATGGCTAAATCCATTACCAAACTATAGACCAAATTAATCACAACTCCTATACATGCCATATAACCAAATACACAAGTTCAAAAGTACCAAAATGATATCTTGATAGTGTGATGAGATCTCCGACGACTGCCAAATCGGAGCAGACTTCGATAATCACTATAAATCACAAAAAAAAAATAAAGTAAGCTATAAAGCTTAGTAAGCTTGTATAGTAATAAACTCAACTCACCATATATACACAATTTAAGCAATTAAACATATCATAATATAACTCATTTTGATCCAGAAACCTATCACATATTCATTCACAAGGTTAGATATGAAATTCACAAGTTTCTTTGATTCAATGATTGTATGTTTCATGTACATACCTGTATCAACTTGTATCAATTTCATACTCATCCATATCCTTTATATACCCGTTGAAACATTTGGAATAATATCGGATACTCAAGAATCTCGCACCTTAAGTGTCAATACATAGTCGAAGCTATCTCAATCTCATATCTCATATAATGCTCACTCTCGAGCTATCAATGGGTCTGCATAGTCGAAGCTATCTCAATCTCATATCTCATATAATGCTCACTCTCGAGCTATCAATGGGTCTGCTCACACAAGTTGGCGGTAAAGACGTAACTACGGTGCTGCTCATACAAGCTGACGAGAATCCACAACACATGCTGGAAAACTCAGCCACCAACAGAATGTACGGACCAAAACCCAAATCACATAACCGCTAATGACATATCATTCGTATCCTAATCTACTACAAAGGTTCAACCTTGATTTCAAATTGACAAATCTTCGTCGAACATATCCGTAAGGTCGTATTCACAATTAATTCAATAATAAAGCATTTAAAACACAATTATATTAATGCTTATTAACATACGAACTTACCTCGATTCAAAAAAACAACGAAATGGATCGACTAGTCCAATACTTTATTTTTCCCCCGATCTAGATCCAAACAAGGCTTTTGTAAAAACCTAAATTTCGGTGTAATCAGAATAGTAGTTTCGGGACCACAAATCCGAGCCAAAAATAAAATTTATTTTTATTTTAGTATATGATCCATAATATGTTAGAAATTTCATCTGAAAATCCAGATAAGAAAATTTTGTTGGTTATGTGCTCAATTACGAGAAGGACTAAATCGCATAAAAATGCAAAAGTTGGATTCTAGTAGCTAGAATGATCAAATAGCTATGGAATTCAAAAACTAAGGTCCTTATATGATGATTAGACCATAAAATAAAGTATGTAGATATTTTGTTATGACTCATCCATGGAAAAATAAAAAAAAGGCTAAGGACCAAATTGGAAAGATGAAAAGTTATTAAATGACAATTTAATTAAATGAAAAAGAAAACAATTTCATATCATGGAAATATCATATAATCTTCCCCAAATATTTCCATAGAAAGCCTAAGAGAGTGGAAGGAGACTTATCAAGTTTATTTGGGTAAATAATCAAGCCCCGTTTTAGTAATTTTTTATATTTTTGGATAAGAAAATTTTATTGGTTATGTGCTCAATTACGAGAAGGACTAAATCGCATAAAATGCAAAAGTTGGATTCTAGTAGCTAGAAGGATCAAATAGCTATGGAATTCAAAAACTAAGGCCCTTATATGGTAATTAGGCCATAAAATAAAGTATGTAGATATTTTGGTATGACTCATCCATGAAAAAATAAAAAAAAAGGCTAAGGACTAAATTGGAAAGATGAAAAGTTATTAAATAACAATTTAATTAAATGAAAAAGAAAACAATTTCATATCATCTTCCCCAAATATTTCCATGGAAACCCTAGGAGAGAGGAAGGAGACTTATCAAGCTTATTTGGGTAAGTAATCAAGCCCCATTTTTAGTAATTTTTATATTTTTGAAACCGGGATAGTTTAATCTATCTATTTGGGGGATCAATTTGAGAAGTTATCAAAGTATGAAAAATGGGCCATGGAAGTATATGTTGATTAGAAATTTATTGTAGAAAATAAAAGGTTGTTGATAGATAAACAACTTTTACTAAGTGATTTTTAATGAAAACATGATTTAGGGACTAAAATGTAAAGTTATCAAATTGAAGAAAAATGCTAAATTTTTATGAATGTGCTGTAAATTTTGTAGTGGGATTTTGGTTAGGCTTGGAATAGGGATTAAATTGCACAAATTTTATTTTCCAAGCCTAGGGACGAAATGGGAATTTGTGGAAAAGTTAGGGGCAAAATGTTAATTTTGCCTAGGATGTAAATTGAGTCCAAATGTATATGAGATGTGTGAATTTGATATTAAATTTACTCGTATAGATCTGGATAGACCAAATTCGGAGCTAAAACGGGGAAAGAGGAAAATGTCGGATTAGTAGATTTTACGTACACGAAAATTGTCGACGTAAATTCGTATAGCTAAATTGTATATGTTTTTATACTTGAATTAAATGTTGTGTTTGTGAATTATATAAATGCCATAAATATGTGAGATGATCACAGACTCGTTAAAGCCCAATAAATGAAAGTGGCCAATCAATTATAATGCCCGACAAACGATAAATGATAAAAATGTTAAATTTTATGCTTGACTTGAATGTGAACATTTGAATTGCGTAAATGCATAAACATATGAGATTGACCACATGCTTGATAATGCTTGAAAGATGCTAAGCTCCGTTTGAATAAATGGAAATTTTGATGGAAATGTGATTTCCCGAAATGAATGAGGTCCTGCATTTGTTGCAGACGGCATTTAGCCCTGATTTGTATTCCTAGTATGAGTCCTCTCGACCACATGTTATAGATTGGATTTAGCCCGAACGAGTAATCTAGATCAAACTCCTTAGAGCATATGTCATAAAAAGGATTTAGCCTGGACTGGTAATCCTATTGTATACATATGTGGCTCGAGAGTGTACTCTCTAATATAGTACCTTATGGGTACCATTGGACATGAATTGACGGATCCTAATTCGTACACTTCAAGTGTACTACCTGCGTATCCATTGCTATTCCGAATAAATTCAACGGGTGAGAATTTCAGGCATAAGAAGAGACATGTATTCGTCTGAAATACAAGAAAATGATGATATATGACAAATGATATATGAAAACATGTGATGGTGATATTTGGACATGGATCTTATCTGATGAATATATGTTCATTCTTGATTATGGACTTGTAAACCTTGAGTATACTAATCGTGACCTTGATATTTCGAGTAATATGAGTAAAATTCTGATATGAAATGATCTAAACTCGAAATGAACTATTATGAAATTATACTTGAAATAATGAGATGAATTATGCATGTTGAATGAATACATATTGTGAAAAGAATATGGGTTTGGAAACTTAATTGTTGTTGAGCCTATATATGCTTTGATGTTAATATGGAATATATGACTAACAAGGGCAATGAGAATATGTGTAGGGCTTGAGATCAAACTGATTGATTATGCCTTACATAATTACCTCAAAATAGAATGAATGGCAAGTTAAGTACCATGTTATACGAACTTAGTAAGCATTTTATGCTTACTTAGTTTTATTTCCCTGTTTTAGAGTAAACCGGAAGCTCGGCGGAGATCACTCACACTATCCATCGGCCCATGTCGGTACAATATGGTAAATCAATTATGGTTGTAATGGCATGTATAGGATATATTGGCCATATTGGCATGTAAATGTAAATGATGCTTGTAATCTAGCCATTGGAATGGCTAGTAATGGTTTGTTTTGATATACTTATAATATCATACTATGGTAGCAACATATGTGTTAAGTAGTTGATCGAATTATACCTATCATATGGATTAAACCAAGGCAAGAATATGAACATGTATGCGTGTAATGGTATGTCATGTTGAATGATAGAATTTGCTTGATTTGAATGCTTGAAATGGTTGGTATTTGGATGTGTGATTCAAGTGCAGGTCATGGGTGTGATTTTGGGTGAGAAATGAAGCTAGGAATGGTTTTATTTTGTCCACACGAGCGTGTGTCTAGATCATGTGTGACACACGGCAGGGTACATAGGCGTGTAGTTAGGCCATGTGTCCCCTGAACCTTAATTTTTTAGAAACAGATGCTCGAAATTAAGCACAAGGGAAGATACAATGGCGTGTGTCCTAGCCATGTATGCTATACGGCCTAGAACACGAGCGTGTGTCTTGGCCGTGTGAAACCTGCACCTAATTTCAAATTGAATTAATTAACCACACGGCCTAGACACAGGTGTGTGGTATGGCCGTGTGCACAAGTCAGAGAGTTACACGGGATTAAACACGGCCTGTGGCACTCGCGTGTCGTAGGGTCACACAGGCGTGTCCTTTGGACCACACGGGCGTGTGAGCCCTGCACCTTGGAAAATTTTTTAAATGTTACTAAAAATTCTTAGAGTTCCCGATTAAGTCCCGACTTGATTCTAATGCACGTTTTGGATCACGAGGGTCCATTTAAGGGACATTATGAATGATTTCGAAATTTGAATAGTAACTTGCATGATTAATCTGTAAATGTTTCTGAAAGTTCTGGTAATGCTCCGAAACCCTGTTCTGATAACGGATAGGGGTTAGGGGTGTTACAGCTTTTCTTGATCTATATGTAATCAAATTCAATCCATTTATTATTCATTCTATTCAATTTAGCCCAAAATACATATTTTTGTAAATTTACACTTTTACCCCTAATATTTTAATTTCTTTACAATTTAGTCTCTAGCTCATAAAAATGCAAATTCATGTAATTAAGTCCCTACCCAGGCTAGCCGAATCTCCATTATTAACATAGTAGCCCATATTTTTCATTTATTTCACATTTCTACCAAAAAATTTTCATATTTCACAAACAAATCCCTAATTGACAATTTTATCAAAAATCACTTAACAAATGTTGTTTATCTAACAACAACCATTCATTTTCTATCATCAAACATCAAAATAAAAACATATTCATCAATGGTAAAACCCTAAACCTTTAACAATTTTGCAAATTAGTCCCTAAGTTAGCTAGATTAAGCTACAACGACTCTAAAAACATAGAAATCATTAAAAATCGAGTCAAAATCACTTACATGCATAAGGGATAGTTGGTCGAATGCTTCAGGCTATTTCCATGGCTTTTCTAAGTCTAAATTTCGGTGATAGGTAGGAAGAAACAAGATCATACCTTGTTTTTCTTTAATTTAATTTACTTTAATTATTAATTTACACTTTTAACCTTATTTTAAACTATAAAAATCACTTAATCATGCACATAAATGTCCACTCACAATTAAAATGGCTTAATTACCACATAAGGACCTCCACTTTAAGATTCCATAGCTATTAGACAACTTTAGCTATTAGAACATAAGTTTTACACTTTACGTGATTTAGTCCTTTTTATCAAATTAAGCACTCAAACGATAAAATTTCTTAACGAAATTTTTACACCATTATATTATTATGTTGTAAACAATAAAAATAAATATTTTAACCTTGGATTTTTGGTCCCGAAATCACTGTTCCAATTTGAATAAAAACGAGCTGTTACAGCTTTAGTCATTAACTGCTTCAGATTTTATGAGAAGCACTCATTGGGCAACATAATTAGTTCATAGCCATGTCCTCGATCAATTGACAGGCTCGCTCATATGTATTGTTCATGAAGGCCCCATTGGATGCTCAATCTAATCCGGCTCTCAAGTTACCATCCAATCCACTGTAAACTATTTGCAGTTGCAACCATTCTTGCATTCCGTGATGTGGGCATTTTCCTAGCAACGATTTAAAATGTTCTCACGCTTCGTATAAGTTTTCTCCTTCAAATTGCTTAAAGTTAGCTATGTCGCGCCTCAATTGAATGGTTCAACTAATGGAGAAAACTTGTGTAAAAAGCTCATCCTACGTCATGATAGAACAAGGCCCTTACGAATCCAACCAATCGTACAAACTGTCACAAAGTGAGAAAGGGAACAATCGAAGACGGATAGCGTCATCAGTAACCCCGTTATACTTGAACATATCATAGATCTGCAAAATTTGCTTTAAATGTTTGTTCGAGTCTTCCATCAAATTTCCCCAAAGTTCCAAATTATTTTGGATCATCTGGATGGTGGCTGTCTTGATTTTGAAATTACTGGTATTGATCATTGGCCTCTCGATATTGCCTCGGACTACATTTAAGGTGGGTTGTAACACCCTTACCCGTATTCAATGCCGAAACAGGATAGAGGCATTATCAGACTTATATCGTAAGTAAACATACAATTTCGAGTCATAAATCTGCATCCAAATTAAATTAATTTATATTCAATCATAAATTCCCTAATACGAGCCTACGAGGCCCAAAACATGCTTTAAAAGTGGTTCGGGACTAAACCGAGCACTTAGGAAAATTTTATAAAACTTAGAAAAATTTTGCTATGAACAGGGGTCACACGCCCGTGTGGTTTGGGACACACTCGTGTAGGCAGGCCGTGTGGTCATACATGCCCGTGTCCCTAACCCCGTGTTGTAACAGCTCGATTTTGGGGCTAATCAGAACAGTGGTTTCGGGACCACAAACCCGAGGTCGAGAAATTATTTTTATTATTTTAATATTATTTTATGTGTTATAGTATGATTTTATGAGTGCATGAAAATTTGATGAACAAATTTTAACAATTGTAAGCTTAATCGCGAAAAAAAGGTCTAAATCGCATAAAGGGTAAAAGTTCTATTTTACTTGATAGATAGACCAAATAGCTAGAGAACCATAATTGAGGGTCTTTAAAGGACAAATAGACCCTTTTTCGGAGAGTGGCCGGCCATAGCAGGGACAAGAGAGGTCAAAGGTCAATATTAGATGTGTTTGGTTACTTAATTGATTAAAACAAAAATAAAAGAAAGAGAAAAAGATATCATCTTCTTTTCATTTCCTTCCCCACCAAAAACACCAGCAAATTGAGGGTTTTTGGAAGCTTGAAATTGCAGTCACTCTCCATCTTTGAAAGTAAGTGATTTAGATAACCTTACTTGATAATTTTTATGTTTTTTGAGCCCCTAAAGCTTAATTTAGCTATTGATGGGACTATTTTGCAAAAAGATTGAAATCCTAGGGTTTTTTCATGAAATATTTTGATATGTTCACTGAAATATTATGGAAGAAAATGAGTTATGGTGGTTAAATGAACAATTTTTGTGAAGTATTTTTCATGAAAAGACCTAAAGGAATCATTTTGTAAAGTTTATAAAATAGGTTGTAAATCTGTGAAAAAATTGGAATTGTGAGCTGTTTCTAGTATAAAAAGAATTTGGCTAGGCTTAATTAGTGAGAAAATTTGATGAAAATCAATTTACGAACTAGCGGTAACATCGTAGTTTTGCAAAAGCCTAGGGGCAAAATGGTCATTTTGCCAAAATATGGTCTATATAATGTCTTAATTAATGTGATGATTGAACTAGTGAATTTTTTTATCATTTTAGATCAAGAAAAATGAGGAACGAACCATGACCGGGGAAAAGACAAGGTGTACGAAGACTAGACTCGTTTTTACAAATTTCGTACTGAGGTGAGTTCACATGTATAAATGCTTAAATGTTGCATGAATTATAATTCCCACCCTTGAAGGTAAGTTACTATATTTTGTCATTATGCGGGATTATGTGTTAACTCTTTTATCATGAAATATGTGATTGCCTAAGTAACCGAGTTTATCGAAGGTAAGTCTACGAGAAAAGTCCCATTTGAACTTTAGGAATAGATTAGGATACAGTGTGATATTCCACTAGGAACTATGTGGTTATGAACTCATTTGTATATGTGATTTGTGATTATATAAATTCGGGCGCTAGTCAAGTATGTTCTACCGGTGGCTGGGTAGCCCGGCATGTGTTGTGGGTACCTATCAACTTGTGTGATTAGCTCGAGAATGAGAAATATGTGATGTGTTAAATAAGGTAGCATGTGGCCATATATGGTGTGTTATGCGTATGTTTTCCGAGTATCCAATGATATTCCTAGTGTTCAACAGGTTAGTCGGTAGTTATTCAACGACTAAGTCAATGATGGGAATTATGCAATTGTGTTACGAGTTAGTACAGGTATGTACGTAAAACTCTTGAGTAAAGATTTCAATATGTTAAGTACTTGTGATAAGAGTGTGTATAAGAAAGTTAAGCTTATGAAACTTTGTTTTACTTTAACTATTGAGTCATGTTGTTTATTATATGCATGTGAGCTTACCAAGCTTTATGCTTACTCCCTTCCTTTCCATTTTCTGATAGTGCCGTCAAGCTAGCATCGAGGATCAAGAGGCGTCGGAGGCATTGATCACACTATCACCTGAAGCTTTGGTATAGTTAGTTCAAATGTTTTTATTTTTGGCATGTATAAGGACTCGAATCTTCAGTTTAGTGTCTTGTTAGTTTAGCCACAAGTGTTGGCTCATATGACGGATGTGATATTCATTTTGTATAGGCCATTAAAGTTGGCTAATGTTAATTGTTATTATATGCATTTGATGCAAGTTTCTAATGGTTGTGGCCGATTTGGTTATATGTATGTTATGCTTGTATTGGTTTGGTTGATCTTGTGTAGGTTAAAGTAAGTAAGGGTGGAAAAGAGGCTTGGTAAATAGCCTTATTTTTGTCCACACGATTAGACACACGGGCATGTGTCTAGGCCGTGTGTGACACACGGCCAGCACCATGGGCGTATTGTCCGGTCGTGTGTCCCCTGCACGTAAAAAGTCCAAGTTAGTATGCATGGTAGTAAACACACGGGTAAAGACACGGCCGTGTGTCTCAGCCGTGTGGACACGGCCTCTGGCCATGGACGTGTGCCTCGGCCATGTGCCCCTAATTGGATGCTGATGTCAGAAACAGAATGTCAAGGTTTTTAGACACGGGCGTGTCATGGCCGTGTGAGGGACACGGGCGTGTGTCAGACCATGTGAAAACCCCTGTAGGTTCAAATTTAGAATTTAATTTACACGGGCTCTGGACACGGGCGTGTCCCATTGTGATTAGGCAGTGTGAACCACACGGGCCTTTAGCATGGCTATGTCTTAATGGCCACACGGGCGTGTTGTCCTTCCACACGGGCGTGTGCCCTATTTCTAAGGTCATCTTTCTAGAGTTTGTTAAAGGGCCCGAATCGGCCCTGAATGGGTTTCGATGGATGTTTAGGGTCTCGTGAGTCCATGTTAATAAAGTTTAGACATGTTCCGAAAATGTTTTAAATTTTACCAAGTCTTGATGACTCGGAAACGTTTGACTACATGTGCTTAAGAGTTGTAGCGCCTCGTATTCCGTCGCAGCGTAGGGTACGGGTGTGGGGTCTTACACATGTAACTCTCTGTTTTGAAAAACATGAATAAGTTGAGGTTACACGGCCAAGTCACACGCCTGTGTGCTAGGCCGTGTGGTTAATTTAATTTTTATAAAATAGGTGCAGACTTCACACGGTCAGGACACACACCCGTGCTTGAGGCTGTGCCCTCATACAGCTGAGACACACGCTCGTGTCTCTGCCCGTGTGCTCAATTCTGAGCATTCTGTTTCTCAAAGTTAAGGAGCAGTAGACACATGGCCAAAATACATGCCCATGGGGCAGACAGTGTGTCACACACGGTCTAGACACACGCCCGTATGTCTACCCGTGTGTACAAAATAAGGGCTATTTACCAAGCCATTTGTCACCCTCATTTGCACCTACACACACACAAGTTCAATGGCATAAATCATGGCATATTTAGGCAACCAAAACATTCATAAACAAGGCCAAATCATGTCATCTCATTATCCACACTCAACACTTTTACAACATCATATTTTACCAAACTAAATCCTACCAATCATCACATTCTACAAGTTCTAATATGGCTACCAATAACATGCATTATTTTTACTTAGTTTTCCTATCATACCAATGAGACAATCTTAAACATTCAACGACAAAACCATTAAGCCACATTCAACCATTTACAAAGCATTTATAAACTGCATCACACAAGAGGTAATTTCACATGCATGCATATATGAATATATATATCTTACAACCAATTCAACCAAAATGAGCCAAGTTACATGGCCAAACACCACATCAAGCCTTTGACAATTACAAGCCAATACATTTGGCAAAATTCATAATGACACATATAACAAAATGATCAAGACCCTATATATGTCATATTCTCAAAATGTTAAGATCATCGATACCCAAAATGACAGTTGATAGTGTGATGCGAACTCCGACGATCTCCAATCTGAGCTAGTTTGGTGACTCTATAAAACGTGGAAAATAAAATAGAGCTATATAACTTAGTAAGCTCGTATGAAAGAAATAAGCTAACCTTACCATACAATACATTATCATGCAAATAATATAACTTAAGATAGTGCAATTTACCATCTTCTCATGATCATAATTCATTCCATCATATCTTACCTTCAGTTCATCATTTCACGAATTTAATAATCATAAGTTTTGTGCACATACCTGTACCACTCATAATGGTTTCATACTCATTCTCATCTTTGTCATACCCAATGAACCACTTGGAATAATAAATTCGGATACTCGGGAAACCTTGCACATAAGGTGCCACATATGTAGCCATTGCTAACTCTATCTCATATCACATATATGCTCGCCCTCGAGCCAACAACGGGCCTGCTCATACAAGCTGTCAGTCAAGACGTAGCTACTCGGTGCTGTTCACACAAGCTGTCAAGTAACCGCAACATATTCCGGTATACTCAGCCACCGGTAGGACGTACAGGACCAGCACCCGGATCACAAAACATAAAACCCTAGTGACATGTCACTTGTATCCTAACCTATTCCGAAGGTTCGATTAGGATTTCTCGCTTGTCAAAATGTCGTCAAATGTATCTGTAAGGTCGACTTCACAATTCATGCATAGATTAAAGCATTTAAAATACATTTAAAGTAAAGCTTATTTAACATACGAACTTACATCGGTTACAAAAATGGCCAAAGAGATCTATTCGTCAATTACTTTGGTTTTCCCCCGATCTAGAACCGAACTTCATTTTTCTTGATCTATAATGCCACATTTAACTTATTTAATCATCACATTATTTAATTTAGCTTAGAAACACATTATGGAAAATTTTACATTTTTGCCCCTAACTTTTTAACATTTTACAATTTAGTCTCTAAGCTCGTAAAATGAATTTATTTCAATTTCTTCACAACCCAAGCCTAGCTGAATGTTGTTTGTGTAACACCCCTATCCCATAACCATCGTCAGAATAGGTAAGGGGCATTACCAGAAAGACAGAACATTACAGACAATACAGAATCACAGATATCACATAATAATTATGCATAAGCAAATCAACAATTCATCCCTTATGGAGGTCTCCAAGACCTAAGACATACTTTTAGAAAAGGTCAGGACTAAACCGAGCACATTCAGAATTTTCAGAACTTAGAAAAAATTTTCAATTCTGTTGAGGTCACACGCCCGTGTGACTAGGCCATGTGCCTTGCACGGGCACCAGACACACCCATGTGATCCAGCCATGCCAAAACAGAGTATATATACTGACTTTTACACACAGCCAACAGACACGGCCATGTGCCATGGCTGTGTGATACTTAGCTAGCTACTGACTTAAGCCCACGGCCATATGACACACCCATGTGTCTTAACCGTGTGGTCTTAAGAGGTTACTGCTTTGCATACACGGCCACAAGGCACGCCCGTGTTCACTGACCGTATGGCACAATGCAGGCTTGGTTTAAGCAACTTGCCACCCCTTTTTGGGTCATTCCTACAAGCAATATTAAACAACATTTATACTAAAATTTTCAGCCAATTCCATGCTCAAAACATGCTTAAACTTACCATTTCCTCAACTTGGCATATTTCAAAATGACCACCACATACAAGGCCATATAACCATTACAAGCATACACAATTTGGCATCACAAACCATTTACCAAAACTAAGCACAAACATACCATTTGCTAGCCAACTCTCATGGCATAACATATATACATATCAAAGCTTAAATACATAGACATTCTAGCCTATACATGTCATACTTAAAAATATTTACACTTTCAAAAGTACCAAAATGAGTTCGATAGTATGGTGACAATTCCTCGACTATCCCCGAGCCTTTAGTAGCTACGATAACTGTAAAACAGATAGAAATCACACCGAGTAATCTACAAAGATCTTAGTAAGCCAAATACAATTGGTTTAACTATTAAATCATATAAAGTACAAATCAACAGCAAGAATTCATAACCATTTCAAAGAATATTTCATGAGACTAACCATGCTCATTTTCTTGTATACATGTCATGTTTCATTTCCATGATTTCACATATACTTTGCATTCATTATTTCACAGAAACAGAGTTTTTCATATTCAGAAATTTAGTACGATACAAGCGTACCTGTATAGATTATACATTTCATATATTCATTCCTATATCTCGTACTCTATCATCAGATGGTTCAGAAACGATACAGATACTCAATAACGGGTACAATGCTGACGTCCCAGATGTGGTCTTACATGTAATTCAGTATCGATGCCTCTGTCCCAAATAAGGCCTTATACGAAATCAGATACGATGCAGATGTCCCAGACATGGTCTTACACGTAAATTTCAAATCGAGGCCTGTGTCCCAGACACAGTCTTACACGATATCTCAGATCGATGTCAACGTTCCTTTAGAACATACAGAGCTTTTCAGATACTAGCATATTATCAGAATTTACTCGGAATTCATTCATCAGGCTCTCACAGCCGTCCAATACAGATTATAACTAGTATATACAACATTCAATCAATTTAACACGTAATTGTATTTTGACTTACCTCGTACGAATTTCAGACGGAAACGAGTCGACTATTCAACTATTTTGGACTTCCCTCGATCTAAGTCCGATTTCCTTTGTTCTTGATCTAATACAATTCAAATTCAACCATTCAATCATTCATTTCATTCATTTCATTCAATTCAATCCATGAACACATATTTAGGGCACTTTGCATTTTAACCCTTACATTTTTAAACTTTGACAATTTAGTCCATTTTTCACAAAATCACAAGTATGCAAAATTCACCAAGACTATAGCTTGGCCGAATATACATATCTTCCACACAAGCCCAAATAACATATTTAATTCACAATTTAGTCCTTCAAAATCTCATTTTCACAAATTAGCCCAAATAGCTCTATTCCATCAAAAGTTCAAGAACAAAGCATGATAATCTCACCTATATCTTTCATAATCCATATAAAAACATTACAAAACTCATATAATCATCAATGGTACATTTCATAATCTTCAACAGAAATAGAAATTCAGACATGGATTTTGAAGAACAGGAAGCAACAATCACAGAAACGTAGAAATTATCAAAAATAGACGAAAATTCATACCTTAATCAAGGATTACCAATGTCGAATATCAAAACCCCATTTTAGCTCTTTTTCTTACTTCATTCGGCCATGAAAATGATAAAATGGCCATTATTTTATGTTTTTATTTTATTATAACAACTTTAATAAACATTTTCCCATTTTTTCCCTTGACTACTAACATTAAAACTTACCAACTACATGTCCATACTTGTCCACCATTAACATAAAGGTAAATTTGACATGCAATGACCCTCACTTAAATAAGTCAAATCAAACAGGTACTTTTAACATCTAGCACACAGCTTTTACACTTTTCGCGATTAGATCTTTTTTTTCAATATTCAGTATGGAAACAGACAAATTAAATCACAGAAATTTCACAGATACAAATTCATTCATCATTGACACAAATATTAAATTATTTTTCGGACTCAGATTTGTGGTCCCAAAACTACTATTCCAACTAGGGTCACAACCGGACCGTTACAGTTTGTACTCATAGTAGCCCACATTTTTCATTCATTCACACTTTTCTATACATTTTATAGACTTTTACAAATAAGTCCCTATTTGACTTTTTATTGGAAATCACTTTACAAACGTTGTTTAACTAACAACGAACATGCATTTTCTACCATCAAACATCAAAATACAAACATATTCAACATGGGTAAAATTTTAGACTTTAACTTCCCTTCAAATTAGTCCTTGAAATAGCTAAATCAAGTTACAATGTTCTCAAAAATGTAAAAACCATTAAAAAAGGGACAAGAACGGACTTACAATCAAGCTTGAAAGCTTGGCCAAACCCTAGCTATGTCTTCTCTTGCAATTTTCGGCTATGGAGGACTAAATTGAAGAAGATGGACATTTCTATTTGTTAATTTTGTCTTTATTTACCAAATTACTAAAATACCCTTAATGTATATCTTTCAAATTTTACTTAGCTATGTCCATTTTTCTCCATCCTAAAGTATAATGGTCTAATTACCATTTAAGGACCTCCAATTTAAAATTTCATAGCAATTAGACACCTTTAACTTGTAGAACTCAAATTTTGCACCTATTGCAATTTAGTCATTCTAGTCAAATTGGGCACTCAATCGATAAAATTTCTTAACGAAATTTTCACACAATTATTCTATCATGCTGTAGATCCTAAAGAAATAATAAAATAAATATTTCTACTTCAGATTCATGGTCCCGAAACCACTGTTCTGATCTGACCCAAAAACGGGCTGTTACATGGGTAGCGCATATTCGCGTGAACTTCGCTCTTGTCAAGCCATCAGTGTCTCTTTTCGGAACCATGCTTGCGGTTCTAGTGGTTCATCAAACAGAGGGTTTTCCCAAGGTAAATTAACTACCATGGGCGGGATTGTTTTGCATTTGTTGACGCGTTCGTCTCCGAATTCTCTCTAGTTCAAGATTTGGCTCGATTGGGATGGTTTCACTTCAAGTCATACACTGAAATCTAAGAGAAATTGAAATAAAATTAATAATCGAAAAATAAAATAAAATTAAAATAACTAAAATTAAAATTCGTATCTATAGTTCTAAATATTCCTATTTATCCTATTAAAATGCAAAAAATAATACTTTAGTTTAATGTCGAAACCTCCTCTACAACGGCGCTAACAACTTGACCATCGCCAGACATGTAATCATCTGGACTGGAAATACTATAGCAAAATAGATAAGAAATAAAGCAGCGATGTCCGCAATGGGTCAAATTGTAATATATTAAAGAATGTTACAACGAAACACTCTGTGAAGTATTCCAAGAACTGTACCCAATGGAGATTAAATTAAACTTAAATTACTTTTCTACACTAACAAGACTAAATAGTAGTAATCTAAACTTATATTACAAACAACCAAATTAAAAGTGATTAACAATAACATAAATTATCAAAAATTAAGACAACCAAATAACAATCGAAATTAATTCTAATTAAGAAGACAGAAGATTAACTCACTTCAGTGTTCCTAATTAACTTCAAAAGGCGAGTTTTATCAAGTTAACCATTAATTAACCAATTATTTTCTCTTAGCCTCTAACTAATTAACTAATTGACCAATACACACTTTATCTCTTGAGCTCACTTTCTTGACTAGGGTAAATTATTATTTACTCAGTAAACTTATCTCTCAATCTCATTTATCTTAAATGACTCCTTAGGATCGCCACTTCCTAGGGTTTAATCACACATAATTTAAGACCAACTAACTAATATTTGAACATTAATTCATCCGTTAATTATTCACACATTTGCTTGTTAATATCCCTAAAGAAACTAATCATTCATGAATCTTATAATAAAATATACCTTGTTTATTATTTTTAAATATTATTTGGTAAATTTTAAAAAAAATTATATATAGTTATAAAAAAATTTTCAAGTATATAATAATTTTAAATTATCATTATTTTAAATATAAAATACTATTTTAAAATCATAAAAATTAAAATTAATTACAAATTAAATAAAAAATTCAAACCGAAATTGAGTACTTCTGAATCAAAATTGGTCCAATTTTAATTTCTCCATTTTTTTGTCAACCAAACCCGTAATGAATTCTGAAAAACTCAACCCTGACCTCCTGCCACCGTAAGGAGGAAGGAAAGACAGCACCAAGCAGCAAAAATCCAAGCACCTGACATGCACACCTCCATTAAGGGAGGCCAAAATTAAAGGAGTTGGTTGAAGTAGTGAGACAAATGTGAGTTTTCTTTATTCCATCCATTTGAAACAGGGGTTTTGTGTTTTAAGTCACGTACTGTCGAATCTAATTAATGATTTTATGCTTCAAGTTTCAAACTTCCATGGAAGACTACTAGTTTATACATTAAAAAAGTCTCCATATTCCAAAGATATATTCCAAGCCTGCAACCTTGAGATAACCAAAATCATAACTATACTATACAAACAAGTTAAAACAGTTACATTAACTTAGGCCACATCCCTAATTATCTAACGCCAATTTGCGTTTCTAGCACTTGCTTACTTCCAAAAGCTTCAAAAAATGCTGCTGTTGCTGCTTAGCTCCCACAAGCCATGCACTCTTCACGATTCGTCAGGGAACAAACCATTTCTGCCATTTTTGTATCATCATCTGCTACCTTTGGTTTTTCCTATATTACCACAAATAACATGCTTGGTATCAATTGAATTCACAATTTAAATGATATTGAAATGGAGTTCAACACCAATTCATATCTATTACCTTAAGCATGGAAGTATCAACTGTGAATTTGATTGCATCAGCTGCAGCTCGAGATCTTAGATAATACATACCAGTCTTCAGACCCTATATTAACAGTGGATCAGCAATCCTTGATGCAACAATTGGCATTTGCATTGGTTTAATCGCAATAAAGACCAAATTTTAATACCTTAGACCAGGCATAGAAGTGCAAGGAAGTTAGTTTTCCAAAATTAGGTTGGTCCATATGTATGTTTAAGCTTTGGCTCTGGTCTATGAAGCATCCACGATCGACAGCCATATCAACCAGTGTCTTTTGCTTGATTTCCCAAACAGTCCTAGTAAATTAAAGAGAAGCATAAATCTTAATTTCACAGTTTATTCTAAATGATAGCCAAAAAAGAACAGAATAGGGAACTTGGCCCTAGTTGAGAGGAGAGCAATTAAAAACACCTGTAAATTGCTTTCAGCTCATGAGGTACTTCTGGAATATTCTGAACAGAACCATCCTCGTGTATTATGTTGTTCTTAATAACAGGAGACCAAAGACCCATCTCAGTTAAATCATGAAGAAGATGCTTGTTTACCACTACAAACTCCCCACTGGAGATATGACAGAAAAAATGTTATTAAGCAATTGACAATAAATAAATGAAAGGGATGATTAATAGGAAATCAGGACAAACCTCAAAACTCTGCGACTATAAATATTGGAGGTATATGGCTCAAAGCATTCATTATTCCCAAGAATCTGACTAGTTGAAGCAGTTGGCATAGGTGCTAACAATAGTGAATTTCTCACTCCATTCTTGGCTATCATGTCCCTAAGAGCAGTCCAATCCCACCGACCTGAAGGAGTAAAACCCCACATGTCAGGCTGAAGAATGCCCTGCAATTGAACACACAACTCAGCAGTGAGTAAAACAGACTTAAGCAATGAGCATCTAAGATATTGCAATTTGCAATCAAATTGTATAACCAAAATCCAAATTCTTTGAATGCACTTTAAAGAAAGATCAACTGTCCATATGTCCCATTACATAACCAAAATCCAAATTCATTATTTAATCACCAACCTTACTAACAGGACAGCCAGCATATGTCTCATAGGGGCCATCTTTCTCTGCCAAACTAGAAGAAGCTTTCAGAGCATGATAGTATATGGTCTCAAAAATGTCCCTGTTCAGCTGTTGAGCCTAAAATCCAAAACCAGTAAAATATCAGAAAAATTAATTCAGGTTAAAAAACATACCAAATCAATCTATTTGTGACCAAATATACCTCAGGTGAATCAAAGGCCATGCCAAGTAAGATGAATGTGTCTGCAAGACCCTGAACTCCAATACCAATGGGCCTATGACGCAAATTTGATCTTTTGGCAGTTTCAACAGGGTAGTAATTAACATCAATAATTTTGTTAAGATTTCTGGTTACAATTTCAGTTACCTGACAAATCACAAGAAAAAGAAATCTCAATCATGACAATATAAAAACCAAACAGCAATACTAATACACCATTCCATCACAAAGATGTGCTAGAGAGATTAGAATCCATCTAGTAACAGATGGATGAGTACAACTGCAAGGTAAAGAATCAAACCTCTGCCAGCTTATCAAAGTCAAAAAATCTATTCTGAGATCCTCTACTCCCAACAAGCTTAGATGTATGAGACTCCAGTGGAACACCCTAAAGATAAAAAAATGTAATAAGGCTAACTGTATAAATAAGCAGACCCAGGGGAACAACTGTGGGCAACATTAGCACTATGTATCACTTACCTTTTCCCTCACATATCTAGGTAGTGCAATAGATGCCAGATTGCACACAGCTGTTTCCATTGGACTTGTGTACTCAATTATCTCAGTACACAAATTTGAAGATTTAATGGTGCCAAGATTTTGCTGGTTACTTTTTCTATTGCAGGTATCCTGAAATAAAGTGAGGGGAAAACAAAGGGTTGAGATCATGATACTCATCTTAGAACATAAATACACAACAAAAATATAAGGCTTGTTTGGACAAATCACCTTAAATAGCATGTAAGGGGTCCCAGTTTCAATCTGTGATTTCAGGATCTCAAACCAAAGGTTCTGTGCTTGGACAACCTTCTTTGCCTTGCCCTAGATATTAACAAAAGAACTTTTGGTACCTAATTTTGGTTGGAAAAATAATAACAATAGGTAGAACAGTATTAACCTCTTTTTCATAATGAATATACAGCTTTTCAAATTCTTCACCCCAACAATCTGCCAGGCCTGGAGCCTCATTAGGACAGAACAATGACCATTGGCCACTACTTTGAACCCTTTGCATAAAAAGATCAGGCACCCAAAGAGCATAGAATAGATCACGAGCCCGGTGCTCTTCCTACAGAAACAAAGGCATTGTTGGATGCAATTTATTACTATACATCATTATAACCAAGTAAAATAATGATATTTAGAACTTAAAAACAAATCATTATAGTCCATGCAAATAAATTCAAGCTATATAAAAATACCTTTCCATGGTTCTTCCTCAGATCCAAAAACTCAAAAATGTCAGCATGCCATGGCTCCAAATACACAGCAAAAGCACCTAAACAAGTCCACATCATTTTTTAGTAAAAGAAAAAAACAAACATTGTCATAACATCATACAGAATTGACCATACCTTTTCTTTTCCCTCCTCCTTGATCAACATATCGAGCAGTATCATTGAACACCCGCAGCATTGGGACAATTCCATTAGATGTACCATTTGTTCCACGAATATAACTACCTGTGGCTCGAATATTGTGAACAGAAACACCAATTCCTCCAGCTGATTTGCTGATAACAGCACACTCCTTCAAAGTTTCATATATTCCTTCAATACTATCATCTTTCATGCACACCAAGAAGCAACTGCTCAACTGACAGAACATAATCCAAATATTATGCATGTAAGCAAAATAGTTAGTAAACAATGGCATTTAAGTATAGGAACTTAATGTCTTGTTTGTATGCAATACATACTTGAGGCCTTGGAGTGCCAGCATTGAAAAGAGTGGGAGAAGCATGAGTGAACCATCTTTGAGACATCATGTGATAAGTTTTTATAGCAGAATCAATGTCATCCTTATGAATTCCAACAGCAACCCTCATTAACATGTGCTGAGGCCTTTCTATAACCTTCCCTTGAACTTTCAAGAGATAAGACCTCTCCAAGGTTTTGAAGCCAAAGTAATCATAGTCAAAGTCACGATCATATATGATCTCACTATCCAACCAAGCAGCATTCTGAAACCAAAACAATTATACAGAATTCATTAATACGTATAAAACCCATTACAAAAATTTGCTAATTAAAGCAAGAAAAAGAAAATCAAAGAACAAACCAAACAACCAAAAAGAAATTCAAACACGCTGTCTTTCACAAATATGTTGCTACCTTCTATAAGCACGATACAATTTTGACGTTGATTAAAAATTTGAAACTAAGCCATAGGTCAGTTCTAATGATTACATGTTTTAAAATAAAATAATTCAACATGATCAACAACCACCACCAAAATTTGAGCGTATAAAAGAAGAAAATTAAAAGATTATCAGAATACCTCCATGATGATCTCATAAACATCATCAGCAATCAAAGGAGCCTTCAGTCCAGATCTCTCATTGAAATGATTGTACATGATCTTGATCCTACATTTACAAACCACGCATTCTCAAAACATCAATTGCATCCTTCCCAACAAAGAAAAAAAAGCACTAACAACTTTAGATTGAAAGCACTTACGTCTCGGAGAATGATTTCTTAGTATTTTTATGCAAATTCGAAACAACAATCCTGGCTGCCAACTGCAATCATAAGTTTTAATCAGCAAAAACTACCCATGTTTTGAAAATTAAATCAAAAAAGAAATAGAACCCTTACGGAAGCATAATCGGGGTGGTTAGCAGTCATAGCAGCGGCAGTTTCAGCAGCCAATTCATCAAGCTGGCTAGTAGTAACCCCTTTGTAAACACCAGCGCAAACCTTCTGAGCGACGAGCACCGGATCGCAGTGGTCAATGCTAAGACCATAGCTGAGCTTCTTCAACCTCGCGGTAATCTTGTCAAAATGGACCGCCTCTTGCCTCCCGTCTCTCTTAACCACATACATATTTTCTTGAAATTTGGTTTTGTTTTGTTCTTGATGGGCACTCACTCTTAAGGATTTTCGTCGAACAGGTTTCCGGCTTCAACGCAAAGTATAAGCCCTAAGAAGAACATATATAATGAGAGAAACCTACTAAGGTTTTTTAAATTAGGGATTCACTTTCCCTCGTAATGAGAAAATTTTTGAAAGTTTCCCGCCAAAATTGGATTAGGACCGGAGCGTCGAATTGCCCCTTTTTTTTTTCTTTATTTTCCCTTTTTCTTTCGTTCTCTCCTCTCCTTAATTTTTCCTTGAGAGTGCGAGTGTGTGTTGTTGTTGTCGCGTGGGTGGCGGGTAAATGCGAAGGGGTAAGGGAGAAATAGCTGGCGAGTGGGGTCCACGTTTTAATTGTTTTTCAAAATTTTAAATCTTAGAGTGCGAAGGAAGATTGAAAGGGAAAGGGATTGGTGGTTAGTTGGTTTGATTAGGCTTCTCTCTTTATGGAGAGAGAGTAATGACAAATGATAATTTGGTTTCATGGACTTTGGATTAGCGAGGGGCGCGCTTTTTTATATTGGGCGGGTTTTTTACCCCATTTTTTTCAAAGGTTTTTGACCCGATTTGAGTTTACACTTTACACCACATCATTTTCATTCGGTTTGTGATTTGATTTTAATTCCGTTTCATTTATATTCGCCCCTCTTCAAATTTTTAGATTTTATAAATAAATTACCATGTACATAGTATAGTCTTCGCCCCTTTTACTAATTTGTATTTCATACTTTATATTAATAAAATATTTTTTAATTTTTAATTATATAATTTTAATAATAATTAAATATTTTTAGAGGTTTAATGTTCACTTTAAAACCAAATTTCATAATTAATTTATTTGATCTATACCCATTTATATTAGGTTAGTGATTTTCTTGTATTTTGATTTGTATGTCTTACTAAAGAATTATCTTCTTCTGATAAGGTGACAACACTACAAAGAGAAAAAGAAAGTAGTTTGATACCGAGACTAAGAGTATAGAGTAAAAAAATATAATTTATCTTCCTCTTGACTCCTTATGTAGAAGACCTCTCAATAAACATTTTTGCATAAATTATATTTTTTATTTATTTGATTTTTTTTCTTTTTTCCTAACATGTTATTATTTAATATTTTATTACAGTCTTGAGGTTTTTTTATTAAACTACGGTCAACAAAAAAATCGAATCCTTTTTCAAGAAAAGGGTGTCAGAAAGTAATCATATCAACCGGTTGCTTAACCTTTTGTTATTAGTGAAAAAAAATCAAATATCGAATCTTCTCAAGCTCCTGAACGAGATACCAAGCCTTTTTTTAATTTAATTTTTAGAATTATAATGATATTTATGAATTTTTTAATATAGTATTAGTTATTATTTTTTGCATACTGGAAAAAATATTTAGTTTTATATAGTGTGATTTTTTTTTAATTTTTTTCAGTTAAATCATTCATGCTTTTAAAAAAATTGATTTTTTTATAAGGAAAAAAGAAAGTACCCGAGAAGAACAGACACTTTTTTACATTAAAAAAAAGTTGTTCGGATTTATAAGTTTCGTCTCCCTGAAGTAAAATCCTGGATTCGTCCCTAATTAGGCATAATGATTTATTACAACCTCCAACTTTATAAAAAGTTATTTTAGTCATCCATTTAATTTTTCACCTTTTTTTTAATTCTTAAACTTGCATTATTTGTTTAATCACCCCAAAATAGATGAAAAAGTTAACATACATTAACTTTACTATGCCATCCACGTAAATGCCAAGTTAGAAATTAATTATTAATATGTCTAATTAAATTAAAAAAATAATTAATTATTAATATGTCACATTAGCAAAGTTACCGACATTAATATTTTCATTCATTTTGAGGTGATTTGGCAAATAAAGTAAGTTTAAATACTAAAAGGGGCGAAAATTTAAATGAAAAACTAAAATAATTTTTTTTTGTAAAATTGAAAGGCCAAATAAGTCATTATATTTTTATATTCTATTCAATTTTAAATTTTAAAAAATTATAATTATTAAAAGTGAATATTTGGTTATTTTAAACTATTATTTATATTTAACTAATCTAACTGACTATAATTTATAACGGTTGGAACAATTGACTAAAATTATTATTAGAAATTCTATCATACGTGTATGCATGTGGAAACAACATGCTTAGAATAAAGAGGATGGTTTAACAATAACATAAAATAATTAATTAAATGTGTAGTTTGAGACTAATTAATAATAACACATGAAATATGTACGATATTAAAATAAAAAAATAGATTAAATTGTGAGTAAAATGATATTTAAACATGTAAATACATAATATTAAGAATACTAAATGTAGTACAAGTGATTATCATAGTGTTGTAATCAGTCTTAGTTAGTGTCAAGTTGACTTGTGACACAACTCGATGAACAATATTATGAAATATTATCACACACGTATGTATACGGAAACAACAAATTTATAATATAAATGTTATCTAAAAGTTACATACAATTAGTTATAAATATATGGTTTGAAACTAATTAATAATAACACATTAAATAATATGATATTAAAATGAAAAAAATTATATTAATTTGTGAGTAAAATAAAATTTAAACACATAAATACATCAAGTTACAAATACTAAATAAATATAATTGTTTGACATGATGTTGTCATCAATATTGAGTTGACATCAAGTTAACTTCTAACACTAACTGAAATCAACAATATGTACAACTCATAGAGGTAATAAAGCATGCATGATAAAACTAAAATGTATAAAAAAGATTAAAATAAAGTTTAGCTAAGTGGTAAATTCAAGATTTTGTTAATGTAATTGATGTGGGTTTAAATCTTACCATATACATATTTTTATTGGTTTTTTAAAATAAATAAATTAAAAGTACCCTCAAATAATATAACTTATTTTAAGTATAAAAGAACATTTTCATAATTTCTCCAACTGAATTGGTGTCCGGTTGACTCATGACAACAACTCAATCAGAGACTTAAATAATAGTAAGTATATATATAATTGATGGAGGTAATAAACTATGCATAATTCATTTAAATTGTAAATATTAGATTAATATAAAGCTTTGGTTTAGTGCTAAAAGTAATGTTCTATAGATACTAAATAGTATAAGTTCAAATCCAATCACACGCAAAAGAAAAATGATCTTTTTTTTAAATGAAAAGACTCAAATACTTTTCAATAATATAACTTATTTTAATTACAAAAAAATATTTTCGTAATTTTCCTAATTGAGTTTATACTTGATTGATTCGTAACACTAACTCAATCAGGAACTTAAATAACAATATAAATAATCAATCTATCCGAACCCATTTACTTTTTAAATATTGTTTTTCTTATATAATAGTTTTTATACTTTGAAAGATAAAAGTTCATAGTGCAAACTAACATGTGGCTATTGTCAAATTCACAAATTTAACAACAATTAATCCAAATATAAATTAATTAATTAATCCAAAGTAGCTAAACATTTTTTTAATATACAAAGTAGTTTATTAATCCAAATTGTAACACCTCCAACTTGTCTTTATTATTGGGTTAAGGTTACAGAATGTTACCGAGCAATATAGAACATTTCATTTCAGACCAATTAACCAAATTAATAATTAACAAACATGTAACAAATGAAATCAATTTATAGAATAAATACACTTATGCACCTTAAATCGAAATACGGAGCCCTAAAAAACAATTTGAGGAGATCTAGGATCAAATTGCATCAAATCAGAAAGTTTTAAAAAATCTTGAAAATTTACAGAGTGTTACTAAGCAATATAGAACATTTCATTTCATTTCAGACCAATTAAACAAATAATTAACAAACATATAACAAACGAAATCAATTTATAGAATAAATCACTTATGGACCTTAAATCGAACTTATGGAGCCCTAAAAAACAATTTGAGGATGATCCAGGATCAAATTGAATCAAATCAGAAAGTTTTAGAAAAACTTGAAAATTTGCAAAACAGTGGTCACACAGCCATGTGACATAGCCCAGACCATGTGAACTTTTGAAGTGAGGACACACGGCCGTGTCGCAGGTTGTATGCTAGATCGTGTGTGTATTCAAAGTTAGTATAACACCCCAAACTCGGCCTAGATGTTATGGCCAAATCCGGAAGTGTCACATGAAATGGGTTGAAAAACCATTGTCGTTAAGTTAAAATCTTTCCGGTTCATTAGCCTTTAGCATTATAATTAATTTAAAGCTTTCTTTCATTTAATCATTTAGAGATAAAACATATTTGTAGCGGAAGCTTGTAAAAAAACGTTGTGAACAAAAAATCTGTTTAAGATTTTAGAAAACCATCACACTTATAAATAAGCAAAACCAAAAACTCGAAACCAACGTCAAAATCTTAAAAGAGTCTAGAGTCCCAGAAAATACAACTTCAGTGTCAAAACTTAATAACCCAAAACAAAATAAAACAGTAAAATATGTGGTCATTGCTGAGTCCTCTACTGCACCAATCTGCCTAAAACTGTGAGTTACCTGTACAGATAAACATAATAGGGTGAGTTTACGTAAACTCAGTGTCTAACCCAGCAGAATTAAGCACGTGCACATACAGAATATTACAAGTCAAACAGATTCACAATCGAGCCTGTGGCCATGTCAGATACAGATACAGTTTCGGGCTTGAGCCCATTTCAGATACAGATATACAAATCAGATATCAGAATCCTACCCCCATCCTCTACACACATCTCCGACCATCCCTACACACCAGGTAAGGCTTAAAACACCCACCTAGCCTTACACGCCACATTGTACTGATTCGGCACGTATCAGATATATTGCACCCATGCTGCCAGATATTAGGCATAATCAGCCTTTCAGAATACTTTCTCTAATATAAATCATCCCACCCGAATCATAGTAACAGAACATGCATACAGAATTAACAGATAAATCATGCTTAACATGCTTTTATAAACAGATAACAGATAAACAAACACAGGCATGCTCATAACCATATTCCAATCTAATCGATCACTTGGTTTTAGGGCTAGATAGCATTTACTGACCCTACGGTAGGCCCATGGTCGATTAGGACAACTCATACGACTCTACAAATAATTTCAGTAATATGGGCCCACACGCCCGTGTGGGTTACCCGTGTGGCCCACACGCCTAGATTGGCCTTGCCCGAGTGGATCACACGGCCTGGCTCACATGCTTGTGTGACACACTTGTGTAGGCCCACATGCCCAGTCCGATTTAACCCGTGTGGCCCACACAGCAGTGTCTTGCTCACGGCTTGGCCTTCGTCGATCACACAATCGTGTCGTCGCACACGGCCTACCACATGGCCATGTGGTATCGACAGTGGGGTTTTTCAGCTTTTGCTGAATCCTGTTTTTATGCTTTTGGGTACACACCTGATACGATTAGACGCAAAACCACTCCCGAGCCACACAGCACCTAAAAAATGACAAGAAACTCATCGAATCAATTCTACACCTCACATTTACCAAATTAAAGAAACCGACAAATATTTAAAATAAGTGTTCAACACTTACCTTACTACTCCGAAAGGTTTCATTACGTTTTCGCAAGAGGAGAATCCCGATATTCACAATTTACCATTGCCAAAACACAAGATCAGTGCTAAGAAAAGCATTCAACAAGGCTAAACCGATTTTAAAGAGAACTCCCCACTTCGAGATAAACAACAATCCTTACTTACCAAACTGATTAAAGAACCCAAAATCTGTAGTAGCAACAACTCAACGAGGAAAACGACAGCAATTAATTAATTAAAAAAATAGACTTGAAAATGGAAAAACAAAATAAGGGGGAGAGGGAACGTTAGAGAAAAGAATGAGTTTTCTTTTGGAAAACAAACAAAAATTCCATTAGAAATTTGTTTCCCCTAATTTTGCTCCCACAAATCCCACTACACCCTAACCACCCACTACTCAAAATTCTGATGCAACTGAAATTCCATCTCGAAGCTGATTAAAAATAATCGCTAATGTAGGGACTCTAATGCTTAAAATCCCTTACCACTCGAACCAGTAGGCTCATTCTGATATAGAATTACAGACAATTAAATACAAGCCCATTGAACAGAGATAGGGCTTAAATCCAAAAATACCTAAATTTTGCTAAATGAAGGGTTGAACTTATGACCTCTTAGACACTCCCAAAACACCTAACCACTGAAGCAGATACACACTTGTGTCAGACAATTACAGAAACAGAAATAGAAATATTGGGCGTTACAGTTAGGTCCCACAATATTGTGCTAGCCCATGTAACAAACTGTTTTGGCTCACACGGCGTGCCGCAGGCCGTGTGGATACTGCACTTAAATTCAATAATTATACATGGTCGTGCGTAGCAACTGTGTGTGGCTCACGGTCATGTGATAGCTCGTGTCCCAGGCCGTGTGCACCATTTAGACCCCTAAATCAAGCAATTTCATACATCATTCCTTACACAATAAGACATGTCATTTCTAAATCAACTACTAGGTTCAAAAACACATTCACATCATCAAATACATGCCAAAATTTCATTCATCCTACACCTAACCAATATGTTATTTAAAGACACCATAATCAAGTTCACTCATTTAAATAACCTAATAAAAAAAATTCACATAGTATTAATCATCTATTCAAGTTCCACTCATCAAGCATATTAGCCATAATAAAAACATGCATAAAAGCTTACCACACCAAAACACCATTAGCAAATCTTAACCTTAAAAATTATACCATACTAAAAGTTAACTTATATACACATCCAAAATTAACCATTCAATTAGATATAACATTACAACACAACATTTAACCCATAAACAACAAAAAACATATATACATGCCACAATCCAAAAAGAAATACAAAAGCTACCAAGATGGCTGGATAGTGTAAGCTTCCAAATCAGTTCGTTCAGTCAGTCCGCAATTTGACAACTACAAAATAACATAAAAAAAAAGAAGTAAGCTAAAGAAGCCTAATAAGCTCATAGTTTAAACATCAAGTTAACTTACCTTAATCAAAGTAATCATTTAAAGAGATAATTTATAAATCTTGATCACCAAATACAAATTCACCAATCACATTAGTAATTGATCACATATCCAAGTATGTAATTACAACCTCCATCTCAAAGGTCTTGTTCATACCATAAACCACATTTATTCAAAGTAACAATTCACACATGTAACCAAGAATTTCATGGCAATATTTCTCACTTATCAATTCTATGAATATGCAATAACATATAAGCACATGATTAGATCATAATTCAATTATCACATAGCCCAATAAACTAGTAACTTACTCGGATACTTGGGTAACTACACCATGCCAAGAGCATAATTGATGCATAACAGAGGCACCGAAGTGAAAACAGAGGCACGATTGTGCAATCAGGGGCACCCAAGTGCAAATAGAAACACTAAAGTGTGACAAAAAAATTGAAGTGCAATCTCGTACAAGTGCGCATATTAACCCTATTAGCATGCCAATCGTATCCTAGCGATTACTATGCTCAACCGGGCAATTTACTGAATTTATCACTTTCACTTACGTGCATTTCCATAGTAACCATACATAATTAATAACTTTAATAAGTTCACATCAAGATTTCATCATTTGTAATTTCATCCATTTTCTCAATCAATATAGTACCTATACATACTCATCAATAGCCACTTCATATTTCATCTTCAAAATAAATTAACTACTAACACAAAACAACCTCAATACTAAACATAATTTAATTTAATTCTTTTATACTGTGAACTTACCTACGATCCACTCCTGACTCAAACGCAGGGACTGTTGGAAAAAATGGGTTTGGAAAACGCAACGGAAAATAAATTTAATGAAAAATCAGAGTTTTAAAAAATTTTCTAAAACAAGATCTTTGTTGTGATATCTAAAGTAATAAACACTTAATCAAAATTGTACCATTTTTATTCGTCTAGGATGAGCACTTCGACTGAATAGTCTTCTCCGCTATCCTCAAGCTCACGTCTGCCTAGTGTTGGCTCGCTTCAAATCAGAAATTTTTTCACAAAAATTACCAGTGGGGTAATTTCGTAAATTCTCTAAACTTTTGGGTCAAGTTATAAATAAAATATTTTTAGAAATTTTCTGGAATAATCTATTTAGAGAGTTTTCTCTCTATAACTTTCTTTTGAATGCAAGTGTATGTAAATAATGACTTAAGGCTCTTTTTTATATAACGAGAGTTTAGAGAGTTCAACTATGATAAAACTTAATCACTTTAATATTAAATTAATATAATATTTATCTGGTATCATAGTTTCTAGGAGGTTAAATTTAAAAGAAGAGTCAAATCCAGAAACACAAATGGCTAATTTTACGACAAGTAGAGCTTCTGTCTCTTCTATCCCAACAACATTTAGAACCAACTTACAATGAATAAATAATTCCTCAAATATAGCTCAACCTATCTATATCAGACAGGAAGAGAGTCCCCAAAACTCACCTAATATGTCACCAACATATTCATCAATGACTAATAATGCAAGACAATTAGAAAATTCAGAAATATTTGTTCTAGAAAAATCTTTTGAGATAAATAAGGAATGGTGTAGAAAACACTTCTATTCCAACAAAAATAAGCAAAATAGAGAAGATTACTTTAAAAATTATAATGATAAAAAAGAAAGCATTCATCAAGAATATTATGAATTCATAAATACCCATAAATTTCATATAAAATTTGTTGAATGGTTTAAAGAATATTATTCAGAATCTGTTAATACAATAAAACATAATACTAGATGACAGACTAATAAAGGAGAAGTTGAATCTCAACATCCCCATTTAATGGAGGTTCAATATCTTCAAAAAAATACTGGAAGAAAAGTAAATCTTTTAAGAACGAGAGCTCCTAATGTAGGAGAACAAATCTCATCAAAAGATATTAAAATGATAGTAAAACAAAATAACTATACAAATACCAGTCTTCATACAATAGGAAAACAATTAGATAATATTTAGAATTTGGTATAAAGTCAACCGATTAAGAAAGAACCAGTAAAAGAGGTAACAGAAAAAAGTTCTACAGAACCAATATTTACACCTTATGAAATTCCAAAACCTTTCCAAAAATCCCAAAATGATTTCTTAATAAAAATCCAAAATAGACTTGATGCTTTAGAAAGTTACAAGTATGAATTAATTGCACCTGATAGCCCAATGCAAGTCCAACATTTAGTAAATACATTACAACCATCTTCCCAATCTGACTCTAACTAGTCAAATGAACAACAAATTAAAAAAATGACTTGGAAAGAACAAAAAAGATTATATTATCCGAAAATCACTGCACCTGATCTTAATATAGAAGAAAAACCTATTTTCCAAAATAAAAACAATGCTAATACAATTTATGAATGGAATATAGATGGAATGTCTGAATATAATATTCTTAGTTTATTACAACAAATACAATGGTTTCAAATATTTATAAAACCCAAAACCAAAATGGATTAATTAGTGATCATGCTATAGCCAATCTTTTAGTGGCTGAGTTTACTTGTCAATTAAAAGGATGGTGGGACTATGCACCCACTAAGACCCAACAAGAAGAAATCTTAAAAGCAATCAAAAAAGATTATCAAAAAAGGATTATTTTGGATGAACAAGAAAGAGAAATCCAAGATGCAGTAGCAACTTTGGATTTCTCAATCTCTAAGCATTTTATAGGAGATCCTCTTATTTTAAAGATAGAAATTCAGAATTATTATCAAATCTAAAATGCAAAAAATTAACTGATTTTAAATGGTATAAAGATGTCTTTATAACTAGAGTTATGCAAAGATCTGATAACCAACAATAATTTTGGAAAGAAAATTTTCTAGCAGGACTTCCTACTTTACTAGAAGAAAAAGTTAGAAATCAAATAAGAGAAAATTACAGATGTATTATTTCGTACAAAAAACTTACATATGGGGAACTAATTAGTTTCACCCAAAAAGAATGATTAAAAATTTTTCAAGATTAATGATTAAAAATTTTTCAAGATTTAAAATTACAAAAACAACTTAAGAAAGAAAGATATCAACATAGAAAGGAATTAGGATCATTTTGCCACCAATTTAACATTAGGAATGAACCTTCTTCTTCAAAAACATGTTACCCGGTAAAACCAAAAAATAGGAGAAAGAATATTTCAGAATATTATAAAAAAACCAAATATAGAAAATACAGAAAAAAAAGAAAAAAAATAGATAAAATATTAAAATGTTATAGATGTGGAAAATCAAGACACATATCAAAATATTGCAAAATTAAAAGTGACAATCCGACCGATCTGGTCTAGCCACCGGTTGGACTTGTCGAAACCATTTTTAAATCGAGTTTTGGAAAATGGGAATAGACTTTAAGAAAAACGAAAAGGGGAGTCGCCACCAATCTTTTTAGGTATGATTGGATCACCTTATAAAATGTTTTGTTTTAAAACATTAATTTTGGTCTACGAAAGTCGAGAAAACGAATTCGGGAGTCAGTTACGTACGAGGAAGGGTTAGCACCCTCGTAACGCCCAAAAATTGGTACCTAATTGATTATCAAGTGTCTTTAATGTCGGAAATTTGAAAGTTTTAAGATGCAAACCTTTTTTAGTTAGAATGTCTCAATTTTGAAAATTAAGGCTCACTTATTTCAAACGAGTGAAAACATCACATCCAGTAAGTTAGAACGCAACATTTTAAAACCTTCGAAACTAAGCTCGTCCTTCGAAAATTTCTATCTCGAAACAACAAAACACCATATTCAGTAAGTTAGGACACTATGTTTTGAAATCTCGAAATAATTGTTTAAGTTTTGAAAACTCAAAATCACTTAGAATGGTGCTTGACTATTCGAATTCAACGAGAAAAGTCGCAACCCAGTAAGTTAGGGCACTACCTTTCTCGAAGTTTTCAAACATCAAGCATTGCCTTTTAATTTTTTTTTAAAAACCTTGGAATATTATTTTTAAATGACGTTTTAGGATGACATATTAATGCATCATGAAGCATAGATGTACAAAATATTCTAACATTTCCATACAAACATAAATAATATCATTATGACAAAACTAAATAACATGAACATACATTTAATGAAAAAAATCATACTAGGGTAAATATAAGATAATAAACAAATAAAAACATGAGTAAACTAAAAGAAAAACATAATACATGCAAAATTATACAACAATATATATCATAAAATAACACATAAAAGAAATAATTAAACATAGCATATAAAAAATGAAACTATGCACAAATAAGATAAATGACATACACTAAAAAATGAATAAATAGAACATTACAAATTATAAAAATATAATGCAATAGTTCAAAATACATGAAATGATAATATAATATATATACATGCATAGAAAATATATATTTGAAAATAAACTATATAAAAAGGTTAAATATTATAATATATAAAATACATAATCAAATGTATAAAAGATAGGAATAAATATACATATTTGAAAAATGAAGAAATTAAAATAAAAAAAAGGGTTGAAAAACTAAGATAGACGAAGAATAAAATAAGAACAAACCACAGAGAGTAAGAACGCAAGAGGGAGAGAAATTTGAGTGAATGCTCTCAAGAATTCTTATTGCTTCCCAAAACTCAAGTCCTTTACAATGAAGGGAGAGGCCTCTATTTATAGTTGAGCCTCCCCAAATCCAATGGTACAGATCAATTACATCAACGGTTAAGATTAAAGGATATCTACAAATTAAATCTCCAAGATTACAAGATCATATCTTCAAGATTGCATATCATATTTAAGATTGCATATCATATCTAAGATTGTATCATATCTAAGATTGCATATCATATCTAAGATTGCATGTCCTTAAAGATTATATTTCCATATGAGTCAAGCTCATAGATGGACCTTCAATCTTTTCAAGTAATGGGCCATTTCGATTGGGCCAAATTATATGTTCGTAAATTTGTACTGGACTTGGACTTTGTTTTTTTTTTTGAAATTATTTCTGGGCCTGGGCAAAATTGAGTGTCTACAGGACTGTATGCCCGGTTTCACATACTAGGCTCAGTTCAACTAGTTTTTGTGTCTTGGGCTCGATTTTGGGCTCCCAGGCCCAATTTACGAGCTCAGGTCCAATTTTCAAGTTTATCTACCCATTCGGCGAATTATCTAACTTGAAAATTAACTTAAAAAATTATCATATTAATTTTAATTAATTTAATTTTACTAGGATCAAAATTAATTTTTTCAAAAATCACTTAGATTTTCTAAATTAAATTTTCAAGAAAATTCTTTAATTAAATTCTCTTGTTGAACAATTTTCACTACTACCTAATTTAATTCCACATCAAATAAATTGACTCAATTAAATTATTCCCAAAGTCGTAGAATTTTCTTCTGATTCAAATGCAGTCCGATCGAGCTTTTGTTGAGCTAGCAGAGAGACCAATCGGACATATACAATTAGGCTCTAATGATTGCAATTATGTCCAGAAGCATCGTTCCGATAATTTGCAATTACTTAATCATGGAGTCAGTCCACAAGAAGTATCATGATTGAAAACTCCTTATTGTATAATCCTTACGAAAGCAATTCATCTATTATTTTGTCCAATGACCTCGTCATATGTGTGTTACCCTCATATGATATCCTTGATTCCGTTGAGTTGAATAAGTTCACTCAATACAATCACATTTTATCTTATTGTCACCATTGTGTTTTCTTAATGATTAATATAATCACTGTCAACAAATGACTGTGATAAATTGCTCGTTCGAGAACAAGCAACCGTGGCCATGTTCTATATTTATCAATCCACACAATACCAATGAGAGGATATCATTAACTCTTTAATTGAGCTATGAATTCCATTATTGCTAGTAAAGCCATGTCATACACAAGTCATGTACCCAACATATCGGCTATGGGCTCAATCATCTTTAGAGCATAAACCTCCACTTATATCAAAGTACATAAGTTGCATACGTATGGTCAGTGACTAACTCATGATTTAGGTAAATCACACCATGAAAGTCACAAGTGAATAAATTCACAAACGGATTCAGAATTAATTCATCTTGGGTCTAGTCCAAATGCAACATTCTACCAATGAATACATCTATGTCTCTACTCGTGAGTCAACTGCTTCGATAACCAAGACTATCCATCTCCCCAATTGGAATTGTAGAAGATATAATAATCCTTCTCAGTATTTGAGTCAAATGCTCACTTTGATTGTTTTACGAGATTACAGACTCATTTAGATTATCTACTGAAGTAAGTTGTCTTTCTCACAATGTAAACCTTCTTTAAAATGCCACTTATCTTTAGTTTGAACTTTAAACAATCAATGAGCTAATATTTGTTTGTCGCAATTTTATTGTGTATGTAAAACATAAGACAGAAAATACAAAAGACATAATAGTGAAATGTTAAATTAACTTTATTTATCTATTCATCATTCAAATAAATAGAAAACAGTTACATGTTTACTACAATATGTACACATTTCCCAACAGGGACTACTCCGTAATTTTTCTCTTTCCTCGGTTATTGTCTTTATGATTCGTGTCTTAATCTATATAATAGTCAAATACAATCTATTAAATTCACATACATATCACACTCAACTCAATGCATATGACCCTTAACTTTTTATTATTCAGGCATTTTTCCTAAACTTTTACTTTTATCACAATTTAGTTCCTATACCTAAAATCTCAAAATTAAATTTTTTTTTTACAATTTTCCAAGCTAACTGAACTTCTTCTTATATAAGGGTGATTTACAATTATACACAAATTCCATATAACTTTAATTATTTTTAACAATTACTCCATTAACTAAAACTATCAAAACCACTTAGTAAACTAATTCACACTATCAACTAACACTTCAATTTCATCAATCAATATCATGAATCACAAGAATTCGTCAATGGTAAAATCTAAAATTCATAACAATTTTGAAAACAAAGGTACATGTTAGTTGGACTTATTTACAACTATCTCAAAAACATAGAAAATACAAGAAATAGGCTAAAAATTCATACCATGCATGCACCCAATTGTTTGGTCGAACTTCAAGCACCCAAAAATGGTGTTTTTCTTTACAATTTCGACAACTAAGCTTCTTGGAAGGTGATGACATTATTGATTTTATTTAATTATAGTTTTTAATTTCTAAATTACAATTTTACCCTTTAATATATCATTCAATTAAGTCAAACTTAAACCTATTATCGTCCATCATAGATAGTGATGGTTTAATTACCATTTAAGGCCACCAAATTAAATTTGTAAAGCTATTGAACCCTATTTACTAATAGTAACTAACTTTCTCAACATTTACAATTTAATCATTTTTACTTAATTAACTATCCAAACATTAAAATTTCTTAACCAAATTTCATATGACACTATTATAACTCAATAAACATTAATTAAATAATAAACATGACCTCTTCTATTGGAATTGTAATCCCGAAACCATTATTTTTGACATTACTATAAAATGAGATATTACACAAATACAAAGCATCTTTTACTTACCACCAATTGCCAAATACATTCATTACTAACATTCAAATACAAAGCACCCTACTACCTTGAACTACTCCCAACATTCAAGTGAAGTGAAATATACCTACTCCCAATATTGAAAGTTGCTAAAAATCCACATATAGCATCAAATGAAAAAATCCCATAAATAAGCTGATTGCTAACATAAATCAAATTAGAGGAGAGCAAAAATACCTCTCAAGTGATTAATCAAATATCACCTACAAATAAACAATGAAAAGGTAAATTAATTTAAGGTTTTGTTATTGTTATACCCCATGTTAGCATCACATATGACAAGTCGATAAATAGTTCGCAAGTAATCCTCTGTAATTGTATCAACCATCATTATGGAACAGTTCGCAAGCAACCCTTCACAAATCCTCTCTAGAGCGGCCTGGTGATAGCCCATTGCACTGAGAGGACCACCAATGCATAACCACCTTATATGACCCTAAGGATGAGAATGTTAAAGTAGGACAACACAATACACTCCGTGACAACAACTGACATGCAACAACCTTGCCACATGGCCAACCTACACCATCATGTAGGACACCGTGTTTTCGGTTGTGTGGCACTACATCAAAGGATAACCCCCTATCTAAGCTTGAGTGCAAGAGAGACCAATGATCAAAAAAGGGGAAAGTAACACAGAAATCATCATAGTTAGCGATAATGATAATTCAAATAATTTTTGTTTTGAAGAATTGGAAAATGCCATCCCTACGAAGTACATAACCAGTAATTTAGAAGTACAAGAATGTAACTTTACAAAAGTAAAGATAATTTATAAGTTGAGTGAAAATTGACAACTGACAACTTATTGTAATAACTCTTAAAATGAGAATTAAATTGTTTTTAACTCTTAGATCAAAATAAATAAATCTAAGTCTTAGATAGAATATTTAATCTACTTCACTAAAATAAAGAGCACAACACCCAATCTCCCCCTTCCCCTTTTTTTTTCTTTTGACAGTGTAATACAAGTTTTAGGCTAAAAGAAATTTGGATAATCTCTTAGGCTCTGTTTGTTTTACTAAAAATGGTTTTCAGAAAATAATTTTTAGTGTTTGACAGCTTTCTTGAAAATATTTCATAAAAGTTGTTTTCAATGAAACAAACATATATTATAGATTTATGATAAAGAATTTAAATAAAGTAGTGAATTAATTACAAATTTATGTTAAGGTGAAAATATAGTACATAATGAATCTTTTTTATGTTAAGGATTAAATTGTAAACTTTGTAAATTTTGTAATTGAAGCAAGAGAAGTGGAATGTGTGAAAATTTGTTATGTGAAATAAGATATTATAATAAATTATTTGATTAAGCTGTGAAAAATAAATTACATGGCAATAGGGACTAAATTAAAAATGTAAAAAAGTTTAAATTTCAAACAATTTAATATGTGAATAAGGAAATTATGATAAAAGTTTAATAAATGTGTTATGAGATGATGAAATATGCATAAAGTATTGTAAAAGTGAATTTGTTGAAAAATATGAAAAATTTTATGATGACAATGACTAAATTGTTAAACTTGAAAAAAATGTGTATGAAATAATAGAAGTGAAATATATAGAAATTTGATATGTGGAACAAGATATTGAGATAAATTATGTGAATAAAATGTAACAAGAAAGAAAATTGATTTAATATGATTAATTAGGGAATATTAAACTTTTATGACAAAAAGACACTAAATTGAAAATTTATGAATTGATAAGAAAATATTTGATAAATGAATAATGTAGTAGAGAATGTAACATCCCAGTATTTTGACGGGTGTTACAGTGAATAGAGTCTTGTCAATTTGGAAAATGTCTTATGGAAAAAAAAATGATAAGACATTTTACAGGAATAATGGGGTTATTTTACATTGACCATCCTATTTTATATGAAACAAACATAAAAAAAGGCTGAAAGTATTTTCTGTAAAAGCTTTTACTTTGAAACAAACGATTTCAAGTGTTCTTTTTGAAGCACATATTTACAATGGGATTGAAAGTAAGAGACTAAGGTTATCAAGATTAAGAGTGTACTTTGGGGGGTTGACAGGGGCTCGGCCCTCCTAAAATGAATTTTTTTCATTTAGACCTTTAAATTAGTAAATGTAAAATTACATTTTGACCATTAAAAATGATAAAAATTTAATTTAATACTTTAAAAATTATAGAAAAAATAGGCTATTCAAATAGTGAAATTATATTTTTATTATCGTAAAAATTACAATTTAATTTTATCCACCTTAAAAAATTTTTTCGATATTTATTTTTCTTTTGGTATTTGAGATTTTTTTTCTTAATTGATAAAAAACACTTACAACTTGTTTGGTTGGCTGTAACGCTAAACCATTACAGCCTTATTCAGTGGGCCCAACCCTATTCCATTGTTTGGTTGGCTGAATGGGCTATTACAGCCCTATTCCTTACAGCCTTATTCAAGACAAAACTACCGTTTATAATTTAGCAGCCTCCTCATTGAATACATATTCAGCCTGAAATTTTATCGACTTTGCCCTTCTCTTCTTTTTCACATCTGACCATTTTTCTTCTTCTTCTTCTTCTTATTCTTCTTCTTTTTTTTCACTTCTGATTCCTATTTGCTTCCAACCTTCTCAATCTTTTTCACCTCTGAACCATCCTCACCAACCCTATCCAAGCCCGAACCTAGATCCAATTTCAAACTAAAGCCACCAAATTCTTACCTATCGGCGAATTCCATCGATTCTCCCTCCTCAAGCTCCGGTTGAATTCTATAATTTCCATCGATTTCCCATTTCCACAAATTCATCCTCAAGCTTCGGTTGTGAAGAGTGGATAAAAATTTCATCAGGATCCTTATCATCTTCAACCGCACATGCAGAATTATGTGGATTTTGTTTTTAAAACAGGAACGAAGCATTTCTATTAAAGAGTAATACAGCTGTTGTTGAAGATTTCTTTGTGCACCTGGTATGTTTCTCAATTAGTCATTTTCTATCGATTGGGTTAAGAAAATGCACAAAAATTAATACTTGTGTGATTTAAGTTGACTTATGGTTTAGTGCTATGTCTGAATAAGACCAGAATAGTTATTTATAACAGTATTGGACCACCTCTAATCCATATTTTCCTGAAATTAAAAAAAAAGAACCAATAATAAGAGACACTTTGTCCTCTCTTCTTTCACGAAGGATGTCCTGGTTTCTGCTTTGTGTTATTTGTATATGTATAGTATTAAATAAATGTCAAAATAGTATGTGTTTAAGATTTTAGCTCCTCCTTTCATAGAAAAGCGAGTTGTTAATGCTTCGTAGACATAGAGATATATTATAGATAAGCACAGGGGTCATTGTACTGGATCTTCCAAGTGAGTCTGTAAGGTATGTCAGAGTAAATTTAATAATTTCCCATATTGTTGCTTCATTAATTTGGCATATTGAACCTTTTGAACATATAGGTAGCTTCATAATATATTCAAGCAGTTTCTTTATTACTTTATACTAAATTCAATTGAATCATTATTTGGTATGAAGTGATGAAAAATCATGATTGATAAATCTGATAGTCTGAAATAGGCTCCTTGTTGCCCCCTCCTGCCTGAAAAAATGGCCCTCTGAACAGTTGTGGGATCTGCAAATTATGAGGACTTGAATTCTTGAAGACCTTTAACACTATCTTGTGCTAGATTATTATGATGGCAGTGTTAAGTTACTCTATGTAACTTATGATTTGTAGCTAAAATATTTTCTTTAATCAGTACAAAATGATGACAAACACGCAATAAGAGGGCTTGATTCGTGAAGGAAGCCAGTTTATTTTTTTGTTCAAACAGTTGAAACAAAATTCAAATATTAGTTACTCCTAATAACTATTAGAGCTTTGATGAAGTTAGCTCTTCCCTGTCAAATGCCCTTCTATTACTTTCATCATTAACGCTAAAAAATAGATGGACCAAATGTCACTTTTTTACTATCTGTACAAGCATGTATACCTCTCAAGTCCTTGCTCTTGCCACTCAACCCTACCTGTATAGCCCATTTAATAATCTACATAGCATAAGCTAAGCTGCATTTGTACTAGAACAGCTGCAAGTTTAAGCCCCATTGTTGTCTACTATCTAAATCAAATTGTTGAAATGCCTTGTACCATATTTAAGCACAATCAAGATTAAGTGATCTTCTCCTAAGCATAGAAACTAGTTCATGAAATGATTTTAAATCAAATAGAGATATACCCTATTTTGCAGTTTTCATATATAGTTCTTATAGATTGTAAATGATATTATTTTAATAGTTAAATTTTGATCTTATTTGTTTTTTTTAGTATTGCTACAACTATAAAAAATTATATATAAAAATCAAACATGATTTTAATTAAAATGTTAAAACTTAAAATCAATGGTTCATTTATTTATTTAATATAATAAGACCAAAACTTTTTTATGATGCTCTCTATTCTTGTCACCAAATTAGTTGCTGATGCTTCTTGTTTTTCTGATGAGGTTTACATCTTTTCCTCAAGAGAACTTGTTATGTTTAGTGATTAACCTGGCATTTTACATAGGTTTCACCTTTCAAAGCTCGACATAATTGTCGTGGGAAGCTTTTTATTGAGGAAAAGCCATAAATGTGACATAGCACATTCTATTTCTGTTAGTAAAATTCTTGCTTTTATCTATTGTTGCATTTGTTGGATAGTCTTGACAAAATTCTTGCTATTTCATTTACAATATGCTATTGGGAAAAGGCAAATTATAATGAAGTTATGTTTTTGGCATGATACATACCTTTTGTCGGCTATTCTACCTGTGATTAACTTGTAATCTTTCACTTGTTGCAGATCATTTTATCACAAGAGAAGAACATTTAGAGACTTTAGGAACTTGTGCGGAGCCTTCAACAGCAACTTTTGCCTATTATTTTTTGAACTCTCTATTAAATTTTGCCTAGTTTTATCTTTACTTGAATTTTTTTATTCAAATTTATTTAAAGATATTTTTTAATTAAAACATATTTTTAATATTTTATTTTAATAGTTAAAATAATAAATTAATTAATATAATTTTAAAAATTAAAGTTAACTTATATTTAATTTTCAAGTCCTTTAATTTAATAAATAAAAATTCTAATTTAATGTATTATATTTTATAAATTAAGTTATGGTTAACTTTTAAAATAAAATATTTGAAAGAATATTTTTTTTGTTAAAATTTGTTTTCAAATCATCAAAATCAATATTGGGTGGTAAATTTTAGTTAAAAAAAATTAAAGTTGGTGGAAATATTCAATAAAATTCAAATTTTAGTGGCAAAATTCAATCACATTAAGTTAATTGACAAATTTACGTATAATGACAAATGTAAATTAAAATAAAGTATTATGCTATTGTGGGATGAATAGTCACAAAATGTGCTCTATTCTCATGAATAGGGATCAAACTCCCGACCATAAGATAAAGTAGTGAATTTATTTTGTATTTTTCATTTTGTATTTTTTTGTGTTTGTAATATTTAGATTTTATAATGACATGATAGAATGTCATTACAATGTTGTAACTTTTTGATGTTATAAAATTTTAAAACATATGGATTATGACATATAAACTAATGAAATCATGTAGTTTTTTGTTAATATATGAATATTATGCTTGGATGTGAAATATAATTCTCAAGTTATTTATTATTTTTTTTAGCAATGAGTTATTTATTACTTCTAATATTTAATTATTTTTTATTGTAGAATAATTAAATTATTTATTTCAGTAATGATATTTTAGCACATTAAATATGTATTGCAGTTTAAAAATAATAAAGTAGATTATATATATTTTTATAGTATTATATATTTGGATTTTTTAATTCATATAATAATAATATTAAGAATGTTATTAAATTATATTTTTTATTAAATTATATTTAATAATAATTATGTTAAAATATGGTTAAACTATTTATTATTTTTATTAAATTATTTTTAATAATAATCTTATTAAAATTTAATAACAATAACAATAATCATCTATCTTAAAAAATTCTACTGAAGGTATTATGGTCATTTTAGTTTTTTTCCATATGCTATTACAACATCATTCCATTTAACCAAACACAAAAATACTATTACAGTTCTATTCTATTCCATTCAACTAAACAGTTAAATTACTTATTATAACTCTATTACATTACAGCTCTATTCAATTACAACCCTATTCTATTACAGTGAAACAATCGTCCGGTTAAAACTTGTTTGGTTCAATGTAATGGCATAGCTATTACAACTCAATTATATGGTCCACCACAAACCCTTGTGTGATTCAATGGAATGTGTATTACAGGCCTTGCTGTTTAGTTTTCTATTCCTGCACATCACTGCATGGAGGATTTTGTCCCACCCTCTGAATTGCCATTCAGAGCATGGTAGGAATGCTGAGAGAATACCTTTTTTTTTTTCATTTTTACCCTCATTTTTCATCGTCATCCTTTCTGCAGTTTCAACTATAGCCTCTACGTTCATTACCTTCTCCATTTATAAAGCCCTAAACACCATTGCCCCTCACCAATTTTTTCAATCTTTTCCTCGTAGGAATAGAGATTATAGAAATTTCCCAATTAAGGGCAAAATCTTTAGCAAGGAAAAAAATCCAGACTCAATTGAAGAACACATTAGCTTCTGGTTTTGATTTCAAAGCGATTCAAGACAAGGTTTCTCTTTATTTAAGACCTTGGCATCGCTCATTTCAATTCTGGGTTCGAGCAGTTGATATTTATACGGGCTTTAAGTTCCCTTCTTTATCTTCTTCTTCTTGTTGTTAATTTGATAGTTTTACATTGTTGGGTAATTGTTGAAATGATAGGTGGTTCAACTTCGAGTGAGTTTTGTGAAGGATCCACAAAAGCAATTAGCAATGTGGGATAAACAACATGAGTTTGTTTTTTTAGTTTTTTTTCTATTTTTTCTAGTTTCTTTACTGTTTGATTCTTATTGATTGATTTAGCTATTCTTAGTTCTTTAAACTACGGTCTTCGCTTTTGTGTTCTTTTAGTTCAATTAAAATGGGTTTGTTTGTTTTTACTTTTTCTATACTATTTGATTCTTATTGATTGCCCCTTTTGTTGATTTTGATGTTCTTAGCTCTTTGTAAATTACAATCTTTGTTTTTGTGTTCTTTCAGTTCAAATTTAAATGGGTTTGTCTGTTTTTACTTTTTCTTTTGTACTGTTTGATTCTTATTGATTGCTCCTTTTGTTGATTTTATTGTTCTTAGCTATTGGCAAACTGCACAACATTTGCTTTTTATGTTCTTCCAGCTCAATTAAAGGCTAAATTTTACCTGTATGTTCAAATTTATTTATGTTCCTTTTGAAATCCTGTTTTACTTATTGATATTTTCCATTCCACTTTGGTACTAAATACTTTTATTGGTAAATATACCATTTGATGTTGTTCAACTTGTTTCAGAGGAGGAGTTTGGTCGAAGCATGGGTGAAATTTTTGAGAATTTTGATGTAAATCCTCTCGGTTCAGCATCGATTGCACAGGTATTACTTTTTCATTTCTTTACCTGGTTTGAAATTTTATATGAGCATGCTAGAAAAGGTATAGGTTTATATGAGCATGCTGGGAAGGGTATAAGTTTGTATGAGCATATGCTGGGAAAGGTATAGGTTTATGTATTTAAACATATAAAATCTTTGAAGTTTGAACATTGTCATTAAACAAGCTTCATGCTTTCCAACATACATTAAGATATGGCACATTTGCTGTTTTAATGCTACCATAAATTTTAACATTTTTGCAGGATTCTCGGGTTCCGGAAATAGGATAATGCTTACAAAAACCGAATTGATATACATTAACATATGTTCGTATCTAACTTAGGTTGATCAAGCAAGATTGAGAGGTGATAAGAACGATGTTGTTGTTAAGGTAAGTTCCCTTGAAGATGATTTTAAAGCCTCATATGTCTATGCGATTTTGACCATTCAAGTTTATGGCAGGTGCAACATCCGGGAATCCAGGATCTTATGATGACTGACATTCGTAACTTGCAAGCATTTGTACTGTACATGCAAAAGGCTGATATCAAATTTGATCTTTTTTCCATTGCTAAGGAAATGGAAAAACAGGTATCTGTATTCACACTGTTGTTCCTTGCAAAACACATCTGTCCTTCTTTTATGTAATTTTCAGATTATGTAAATTGAGAGAATCGTACCACTCGGATTTGGATTTCTTTGTTCCTCTGCATGTTGTTAATTATTTATCCTTTGTGTTGTCAAAATCAGATATGAGTTTGACTTTCTAAGAGAAGCCAATACTATCTAGAGAATTTGCTGTTTCTTATACGAGAATAACAAAAAGACTCTGACTCTGGTCCTGGTTCCGACAGTGCTTCGGGGTTTGGTTACAAGGAAATTTCATTTTGTTGTAATTCTTTGTATTTTTTGTACATTTTGTCCTAGTATTATCCAAGGATATCTGAAATAGATGTTTGAAAATCCATTACATTTTGTAGTTTAGGACTTGGTGTTGTCTTTATTGGTTCGATAAACAAGCATAAATGTTGTACCGATATAGATTCACTCATTTTATCTTTTTATATTTGTGTGCTTGTCAGCGAGTTAGTAATGAGGTTTGTGATATAGATGTTTTCATTGGAAAACAATATCAACGGAGGAATAGGAATTAGAATTCTACATTTATTTAATTTCTTTTGGGATTTTTAGTTTTACTAGGTTTTTTATTTCCTTATAAACTTTAAATTAGGAATTCTATTAGGACTTTAAATTAGGAATTAGATTAGGATTTTCTTTTGTAATTAACAACCTATAAAAAGGCTGCCAATATGAAATAAAAAGGGAGTTTTTTTTATCACAAACGTTAGTTTGGGAAGAGGGTTCAGTCAAAGACGAATCTGCCTTTGAGTAACCATAGGTCGAAGCAAGGATACTTTCTCGTCTAGACCTGTGACTAGATCTTACGCCAAGGCGCATAACAACTTGGTATCGGAGCCAGCTGTCATGGGTGACGAAAAAACTTTGACAGCCAAGCTGGAGGCATTTATGGAACAAATGGCTACAAGGAAACAAGCATTGAGGAGCAGATGACGATTTTATCTCTTTCGGTCCAAAAGACAACGAAAGAGAATTTAGAAAAAAATAATGAAGAACAAGGCAGCAGTAGAGGCAAGAAAAGAAATTCAGATTCACAACACGGTGGGAGCATGGTGCCAAGATACTCCAAGATGGAATTTCCCAGTTATGATGGTGTTGGTGATCCTTTAGGATGGTTAAAAAGATGCAAAAAAATTTTTGGCAATCAGCGGACCAATGAAGAAGACAAAGTCGGCTTAGCTTCATTCCATCTCTTAGGAGAAGCACAATTGTGGTTTGATCAAATCGAGGAAGAGGAGGCAAATCTGGATTGGGAGCACTTTAGAGAGTGTTGTCATGTTAGGTTTGGGCCACCTATGAGTAATAACCCCTTGGGGGAACTTGCAAACTTGAGACAAACTGGGACGGTAGAAGAATATCAACGTCAATTTCAATCACTACTAGCTAGGACTACTGATCTTAAACCTCGACAACAAGTAAACCTTTTTCCTGCCAGATTAGTAGAGGAACTTAGAATTGATATCAAGATGCAACAACCGGGAAACCTTGGAGTTGCAATGAATATGGCTTGAGCTTTGGAACGGAAACAAAAAGTCTCTTCCAAGATGTTATCTCAAACCAATCTAAACTGGTCAGCTTCCCAAAACACTGGCAACAATTCCATTATTCCAACAACTAAGAGCTTTGCAAAGGGAGGAGGACAAACAACGAAACCAATGGGGAATAATAGCAAAATAGGTTCTTCCGCACCATTTATCAAAAGATTGACACGAGCAGAGATGGCGGAGAGAAGGGCTAAGGGATTGTGTTATAATTGTGACGAGTCTTACTCCATGGGGCACAAATGTAAAAGGCTATTTTGGATAGAAGTACCAGATATTGAAGATGAGCAAGATGATGAGGTAGATGATCTTGAAATTTCCTTACATGCCATTAGAGGAACTTGCAATTTATCTACTATGCAACTACCAGCAAAGGTGTCAAGAAAAACAGTGTTAGTTCTCGTTGATTCAGGCAGTACACAACTTTCTACGCGAAGGTCTAGTGCCAAGATTGGGACTGAAAATAAAAAAAGAAAAGGGGGTTGCAAGTATATGTGGCAAACGGAGAACGGGTTCCTAGCATTGGCATTTGTAAATCAGTACAGTTCGTTGTGGCCAATGACAACTTTCAAGCTGATTTTTATACAATACCATTAGAAGGGTTTGATATGATTTTGGGGGTTAAATGGTTGTGTACCCTTGGTCCAATTTTATGGGATTTCAGCTCCTTAATTATGCAATTTGCAGTAAACAAGAAGAAGATACTCTGGCAAGGGCAGCACCCAGAGGAAGTTCCACGACTCAGCTTGATACAGGGACAGGATTTAACTAATATAGTATTAGATAAGCTACTGGTAGAATTTGTGCATTTATTCCAAGAACCGTCTGGGATACCTCCTAACCGCAAATGTAACCATCGTATGACTCTCAAACCAGGAACGGGACCAATTGTAGTCAGGCCTTATCGATATCCACATTTTCAAAAGGATGAGATTGAGAAGCTGTGTAACCAAATGTTACAACAAGGAATCATTCGACCCAGTAGATCACCATTCTCTTCTCCAGTACTATTAGTAAAGAAGCATGACGGGTCATGGCATTTTTGCATCGATTATCGAGAGCTTAATGCTTGCACTGTTAAAGACAAATATCTGATTCCTGTCGTGGATGAATTGTTGGACGAACTTCATGGGGCAAAATATTTTACAAAATTGGATTTACGATCGGGATATTTTCAAATTAGAATGGCAACTACTGATGTGGAAAAGACAGCCTTCCGAACCCACCATGGACACTTTGAGTTTCTTGTCATGCCATTTGGGCTTACCAATGCCCCTTCCACATTTCAATGTTTGATGAATGACATTTTTCGCCCTTACTTGCGTAAGTTTGTTTTAGTCTTCTTTGATGACATATTAATTTATAGCAAAACATGGACTGAACATATGCATCATGTAATATTAGTTTTTGAACTCTTGCGGGATAATATGTTGTTCTTAAAGAAATCCAAGTGTTTCTTTGGAGAGTCTCAGGTAACTTACCTCGGTCATGTCATCCATGGTGAAGGGGTCGAGGTTGATCACACTAAAATTAAAGATGTCACCGATTGGCCAACTCCTAAAACTACCAAGGCTCTACAAGGCTTTCTTGGATTAGCAGGATATTACAGAAAATTCATCAAGAATTATGGACAAGTGGCTGCACCCTTAACATCTCTTCTAAAGAAAAATGCCTTCAACTGGATTAAGGAAGCTGATGTTGCTTTCACCCAATTAAAAACTTCTCTTTCAGCAACCCAAGTTTTGCAATTACCCAACTTTGAGGAGGAATTTGTGGTTGGATTTGATGCTTCAGACAGCGGGTTTGGAGCTGTACTACAGCAAAAGGGACACCCCATTGCCTTTTTCAGTTGCAAGATTGTAGATCGACACCTTAAGTTGGCTGCCTACGAACGTGAATTAATAGGTTTGGCAAAGGCAGTAACTCATTGGCGACCCTATCTTTGGGGAAGGCATTTCCTCATCCGTACTGATCACTTCAGTCTTAAGTATTTGTTAGACCAACGACTTACGACATCCCCACAACATTGGATCAGCAAGCTAATGGGGTTTGATTTTCGAGTGGAATATAAAGCAGGAAAGTTGAACAGGCTGCAGATGCTTTATCTAGAAAAGACGAAGACTTACCACACCTCATGACTGTTTCATTCCCTCAAGTTGAAATTCTTAAAGCCATCAGACGAGAAATAGAAGCTTCCCCAGAATTATCACAACTCCAGCAAAGAATTCTACAAGGAGAGTTGGGGCCCGATTGGGTTGCACAAGATGGGTTGATTTTCTTCAAAGGGAGGTTGTACCTTTTACCTACCTCACCAATTATTCCCACTCTTATCTCCTCTATACATGCTATGGCACATGAAGGGGAATTGAAAACATTGCATCGTCTTCGCCAAGATTTTTTTTGGAAAGGAATGAAGCTTGCAACCTCAGAATTTGTGCAACATTGTTTAGTATGCCAACGCCACAAATGGAAAAATTTACAGCCCGCAGGTTTACTTCAACCTCTTCCAATACCATAACATGTTTGGGCTGATATTTCTATGGATTTCGTGGAGGGTCTACCCAAAGTAAAAGGGAAATCGGTACTTATGGTGGTTGTGGACAGACTGTCGAAGTACGCTCATTTTTTACCTTTGTCCCATCCATTTACTGCTATATCTGTTGCTACCGTCTTCTTTGCAGAGGTATTCCGACTTCATGGCTTGTCGGAATCCATAGTTTCAGACCGTGATAAAGTTTTCCTCAGTCTATTTTGGAAGGAATTATTTCGTCAAAGTGGTTCTAAGCTCGCTTTTTCCTCAGCATACCATCCCCAATCTGATGGTCAGACAGAGGTAGTTAACCGAACAATAGAAATGTACCTACAATGCTTCTCTAGTGATCGTCCACGATAGTGGGTCGATTGGGTTCCATGGGCTGAGTATTGCTACAACACCTCATATCACACTGCCCTAAAGGCCACTCCCTTCCAATTAGTATACGGTAGGGATCCACCTCGACTTCTGTCCTATTCAGCTGGTTCTACAAGGATTGAAGCTGTGGATAAGGCTCTACAAGATAGGGGTGCACTTTTACACAATGCTCGGGATAGACTCTTGCAAGCTCAGCAACGAATGAAAGCCACTTATGATTTGGGGCACAGAGATTTGAATTTTAAAGTCGGGGATTGGGTTTAGTTACGGCTTCAACAATATCGAAAATTGACGATAACTAAGCAGAAGCACCACAAGTTATTGCCAAAATATTTTGGTCCTTTTAAAGTTTTGAACAAAATAGGATCAGTGGCCTATCAGCTTGAATTACCTACAGGCAGCAGAATACATGATGTATTTCATGTTTCTTTCCTCAAAGAATACAAGGGACCTCAACCAGATGCGGTAGGAGACTTGCCCTTAGTATCTGATGGCAAGGCCTTGCCTACTCCACAAGCTATTATTAATACCAGGCTTAATCGGGGTCGGCGGGAACTATTAGTGCAATAGGCAGGATGTCCTCAAGAAGATGCCACTTGGGAACCAATTGATAATTTTCAAGTAGCTTATCCTGAATTTGAGCTTGAGGACAAGCTCAACTCCGAGAGGGGGAGTAATGATATAGATGTTTTCATTGGAAAACAATATCAACGGAGGAATAGGAATTAGAATTCTACATTTATTTAATTTCTTTAGGAGTTTTAGTTTTACTAGGTTTTTTATTTCTTTATAAACTTTAAATTAGGAATTCTATTAGGACTTTAAATTAGGAATTAGATTAGGATTTTCCTTTGTAATTAACAGCCTATAAAAAGGCTGCCAATATGAAATAAAAGGGGAGTTTTTTTTTTATCACAAACGTTAGTTTGGGAAGGGGGTTCAGTCAAAGACGAATCTGCCTTTGAGTAACCATAGGTCGAAGCAAGGATACTTTCTCGTCTAGACCTGTGACTAGATCTTACGCCAAGGCGCATAACAGTTTGTTATCCAGGTTAATGTTGCATAATTGACCCTTAAAATATTTTAGTGTTTTAGATAAAACCATGGCTTTAAAAATCAGACCGGCTAATTCAACAGGTTGAACCAGGAATCTATTGATTTGGCAGTTCAACTTTATAAGTTGAATTGGAAAATTTTAGAGATTGGTCAAGAAAAAAATAAGAAATAGATAATTCAACCTCCTATTCGGTTTTTTCAACGATGGATAAACCATGTAACGTTTTACCTATTAAGTTAAAGGTATTAGATCTTGGAAGGCAATAAAACATTTGATTTAATATCAAGCTGCATTATTTAGAAGGAAATGAGGAAGGGCTTTTGAGACAAAGGGATTACGGATCTTAAACTTCTTTTGTATTTATGTCGAGTTTTCTTCATGTTTTTTAATAATATAAAGAACTATAAGTTTTTGAATAACATAAAATCAAGAATTATGGTTTTTGAATAACATAAAAAACTATGAGTTTTGATTTTTTATTTCACATATGAAAAGAACTAATGTTACTAAAATTTAGTAATTTTTATGTAAAATTTGAAGGTTTTTATTTCACCAAAGATTGTTGTAAATAATTAATTTATTAAAGAGTATACCTTATAAATAATTGTTGTTGCCATGCTATTATAATGTATAAAATAAAATACAACAAATTTGCCTTCTATTAAAATTGACTACTAAAATAAAATGTTATTAGAGGATTATCATAACATATGTAAAACCCATTTTTATATTCGCGATTGTGACCTATTTGCAAGAGAAGAGGTGAGAGGTTAGATTGAAGCAAATATATTAGGCATTGAAATATTCTTAATAATAATATCATATTAAAATTATTATTAAATATTATTAACAATTTTGTTAAAATATGACTAAAATATTTATTATTATTTTTATTAGATTATATTTAATAATAATCTTATTAAAATTTAATAACAATAACAATAATAATCTACCTAACAAAAAATTCTACTAAAGGTACTTTGGTCATTTAAGCATTTTTCCTTATGCTATTACAACCCACGTTATATTCAACCAAACACAAGAATACTATTACAATTCTATTCCATTCCATTGAACCAAACAACTGAATTACTAATTACAATTCTATTCCATTACAGTCCTATTCCATTCCCCCAACCAAACATGCCCTTAGGGTATGTTTAGTTCACTGTAATGGAATATGATTGTAATTGAATAGAGTTGTAACAGTAATCAGTAATTCAATTGTTTAGTTGAATGAAATAGAATAGAGTTGTAATAGCATTATTGTGTTCGGTTGAATGGAATAGATGTTGTAATAGGATAAGGAAAAATGCTTAAATGACCAAAGTACCCTTAACAAAATTTTAGTAGATAGTTAATTATTGTTATTAAATTTTAATAAGATTATTGTTAAATATATTTTAATAAAAAATAATTTAATCATATTTTAACATAATTATTATTAAATACAATTTAATAACATTCTTAATATAATTATTAATAATATTTAATAACAATTTTAATATAATATTATTATTAAGAATATTTCAATGCCTAATATATTTGCTTGAATCTAGCCTCTCACCTCTTCTCTTACAAAGAGGTCACAATCGCCAATATAAAAATGAGTTTAACATACAGTACGATAATTTTCTAATAATATTTTATTTTAATAGTCAATTTTAATAGAAGACATATTTTTATATTTTATTTTATCCTTTATAATAACATGGTCACAACAATTAATTATAAGGTATACTCTTTAAATACTTAATTATTTATAGCAATCTTTTGGTGAAATAAAAACCTTCAAATTTTACATGAAAAATTACTAAATTTTAGTAACATTAGTTCTTTTCATATGTGAAATAAAAAAATCAAAACTCATAGTCCTTTCTCCTTTGTTATTCAAAAACCATAATCATTGATTTTATGTTATTCAAAAACTCATAGCTCTTTATGTTATTAAAAACATGAAGAAAACTCGACATAAATACAGAAGGAGCTAAGACCCGTAATCCCTTTGTCTCAAAAGCCATTCCTCATTTGATTTTATTCAAAAACTCTAGTTCTTTATGTTATTCTCGTATAAGAATAGCGAATTCTCTCCATAGCATTGGCTTCTCTTAGAAAGTTTCTCAAACTCATATACGATCTTGACAACACAGAGAATAAATAATTAACAACATGCAAAAGAAAAAATAAATCCAAATCCAAGTGGAACGGTACTCAATTTACATAATTTGAAAAGTAAATAAAAGAATGATAGATGTGTTTTGCAAGAAAAATCAGTGTGAATACAGATACTTGTTTTTCCATTTCCTTGGTAATGGAAAACAGAGCAAATTTAATATCATTCTTCTGAATGTACAGTGCAAATGCTTGCAAGTTACGGATGTCGGTCATCCTGGATTCTCGGATGTTGCACTTGCCATAAACTTGAATGGTCAAAATCACATAGACATATGAGGCTTAATAAAATACCTGCAAATAATCGTTTTTTATGTTGCAATATGCATGTTAAGATGTTAGGAAATCAACTAGTATAAATCAACTAGTAGAAATCGAATTTCCATTTGCTCATGTATCTTCTAAGAACTAACTTCTGCTTGTCTTAAATGTAGAAACTATAGGTCCATGCAACTTAAAAGCAGATAAACTACAGCAGTTATTTGGATTATTACCCTTAGAGCTCTCTTCTTCAGCTTGTTCATTATAGAAAATTGTTTGAGCCTAGCTTTCACAGTCTCACCCAATGGAACATTGGGTGCTTTTTTGGCATTTTGTAGCCATGGATGTTCTGCATACAATAGTTGGGATGATTTTTCATGCATAGAAAATATATATCAATAAAAATAAAGCATGTAACATATACAGAAGGTTACCAAGCACTCCTGTACTGTAAGACGCTGCTTTGGATCAGGATTAAGCATTTTCTTTACAAGGTCCTTTGCATTGTCCGAAACCTTAGGCCATGGGTCCCTTTTAAAGTCAATAGCAGAGCGAATAATTGCTTGTGCCACCCCCTGCTCAGTCTCTGTATGCAAACACGAGAAATGTAATTTATATCTATTTTTCTAAAAGTAAAAGAGTAGATAGTGAACCGTATGCAAAAGAATACATCAAACTCCTAATACATAATATTAAAGATAAATTTAAAAGTTTTTTTTTCTTTATATCTCTCTTTTCTTTATCCAAACTCTGGAAGCACACATTGTCTCTACATTTATCTCGAGATATAACCTTCATGATGTCAGATGAAAAAAAAGGGAAGCACTTGAAAATAGAAAGGCAAACCTGCCCAGAATGGTGGCACACCACAAAGTAAAATATAGACGATAACTCCAGCACTCCAGACACCAACCTCTGGGCCGTAATTACGTTTAAGAACCTCTGGAGCCATGTAATATGAGCTTCCCGCAATCTCATTGAATCGTTCACCTGTTAAAAGAGAGCATTTTTGAGCTGCTTGAGCATAAATGTAAAAAGGAGATAACTGAAGCAGTCTTATAGTTGCTTGGACCTATAGTTCCTAGAAAACAACCGCTTTCAGATAGAACGATTATCTGTATGTAAAACCATGTTCCATAATGATCCAGCCTCATCCACTCTGTTATCCATATCAAATGCAAGTAGAAGGGTGTTATATGTTCCCATCATAGCTCCTTGTCCATTGCTCAACATCCACTTTTGTCACTGAGTATCAGCGACTTCATGAAATCTAATTTAACTCGAGAAAATACTAAACATAACCAAGCTGACAGCCACAGCTTAAATTATAGCATCTTGAACAAATAGGTTGAATCAGTAGAAGCACACCAAATAATCATTCAATGAATCTTTCAGCATGAGAAAACCAGAGGAAAATGCAAAATTTAAGTTCCCTGCCCCCTTCCCCAAAAAAAAAGTAACTCTATACAGATTATTTTCTTTACAAACAGTAATCCAAAAGTTAAAATATCTGGCCCCAGAATAGCACCATTAAACAAGAACCCAATGTTTCAGTGAAGGCATTTATCCCCACAGAAATTAACAAATAGGTAGTCATATAGAAATGTGTAATTAAAAAAAATAAAACTAACATATCCAAGTTCTAACTTCTAACCAAAAAGGCACCATGCGTTTAGAAACTATCTTCTATTACACCCCCTTTTTTTCTTATGGTCAAAAGGGCAGCAGACTAATGATGAAAAAGATAAACACGTTAATTGCAACTAAAACTGCAAATGGTGATGCCTAGAATCATTACAACTAAAATTGCATATAAATTAAGCCCGGAAAAATAAATTAATTGCAATCAAAAGTGATGCCTAGAATAAAGTAAGTTTGGTTCAAGTAGCCACCAGCAGAATAAATCAAGTTTGGTTCAAGCTGCAAATGGTGTTATTGATGAATAGCCAAAGTCTTCCATGGTTGCAGAAGGAACAATGACTTCAACAACATTAGTACAAAACAGATTTCAATCAGTGGGTATACAGTAACAGTGAAATCACAAAACAAATGCAACACAAACATTATTAAAAATTGAAATTAAACTTCAAATACTAAACCCATACTATAACTAAAAACTATAGCCAATATAGAACAAATAAGCCAATTAAACTTACAATTCTAACAAGATTGAGTGCCTTTTGTCCAGAGCCAGCTGAATCTCTTTTCTTCCACAAGTGATGCTCGTTCTTTTCAGCCTTTTTCACTGGTTTCCTGCACCCTAAAAAATTAGTAACTTTGGGCTTCTAATTCAAGAATTTGATAAATTGAATTCAATCTTTTAAAGGAGACCCACTTTTCAACAACTCTGGAAATGCCCAGTGATTGTTCACCCAGCTTTTGTGAAGATTTAACATAGGGAGTTCTGCAAATTGAAAACCCATGTCCTAATGAAAAAGCTACTTCGTTTTGAACCTAGAAAAAAAAAATCAACCAATTACAAATGTTCCGTATGGCAACCTGGAAAAGGAAAATGAAACCTGAAAGTTTCAATTTATCAACTTTGTTTTTGGACCATGTAGATAATGGATAAATTCTTGAATGAATACGACTATAAGCCATTGATTTACTTTTCTATTCGAGAGAAAGAAAGAAAAACTTACCATCAAAACAAGCAGGGCCTTACTGAGCACCAAACGGTTCTAATGATGGATTGGAATCGCTTAGGAGTGGTAAACGAAGTGTGGGTCTTTGGCCTTCAAGTTGATTTGCTTCCTTTTAGATTGATTTGAGCATGAGATTGTTGATGGCTAAAGAAAAAAAAAAGTACAACCGCTGAGAAATTTCAGTCTGAAAGTATTTTCGGAAGGGAAAAGAATGTCATTCGGTGGAGAGGCTGGAATCGCCAATTCGGCACTCCTCCTTTGAATGGCTATTCAACGATTTTCAGAATGAAGCTGTAATCTCCATTCGGCATTTAAAGTTTTCCAATTAACCAAACCTCTGCTTTACTGTAGAAATTGGAACCGTCCTGTAATGGCTTTGCCATTACATTGAACCAAATGAAGCGTTAAAGAATTTCAAGAAATACAAGTGAAAATGGAATACCGAAAATTTTAAAGTGAAATTCTCTGCATTTCTTTCAAGAAAGAAAAACAAATACTGAATACCCAAATTGCTAAATCTTGAAAGTCCTGATCTTAAATCTTATAATAGGAAAAAGGAATAGGTTTTGTGTGCTCTTTATTTTGACGAGATAGATTAAATCTTAAATCTAAAAATTAATTTGTATCTCATTTTAAGAGTTCTCCTATACTTTCAAAAGGAAATAATTTTACAAATGCAGACTAAAGAAAAGAATGTCTAGCTGGTTAAAAAAATTAATGCATGAGAGTATGCTAAGTCAATATTTGTAATCTATATCCAAACTTCAAATCAGAGATGATTGTTGGGATGGTTTTCAAATTTGTTTGTTTTATCGTATAAGATAATAGTTGAGATGATTTTTTGTTTTGAAATTATTTCAAATTTCTTTATCTTTTCTGATAATTTTTTTTTATCTCAAAAGTCGGCTTCTTTATTTATGAATAGAACAAAGAAAAAAAAAAGACAATTATGAACCAATAGTTAAAAGAAAAACACAAAAAAGAACCCTCAACCATGGGATTCCAATCGGTAGTTGCTCAACAAAATCATTAACAATATTGAATAGAGAGCAACCAAAACAAGAAATGGAGTCTTCAAAAATCAAATCCTCACAACCCTTCAAAGAGAACCAACAGCTCTATGGAGGTTCATGAAGACGGCCATCTTCTGCAGCTGCTGCTTCTACCAATGCTGGAGCTTTTTTGACCCAATAACTATCCTCACCTCGACTTAATCCCTCTTACGCCATTGCATGCTGTTTTATTACCAGATCGGCCAATGAAGTGGAAGGCGCAGGCATAGAACTCCTTCGCTATCTGATTTGCGGAACAGGTAAGAGTCCTTATATCCGAGAAATCCTGTTCATGGTTGTTAATCTTCTTGATAACAGATCTTGAGTCTCCCTCAACTATTATTGACAGAAAACCCAACTCTTTAGCAATTGGAGCTCGTGTATCACCGCAATTGCATAGGGTAAGTGATTTTGCAACAAGCCCCCAAAATTTCCCCACTTTCATCTCGAATTACAACCCCTGTTGCAGCCTTCTTTTGATTTAATCTAAACCCTGCATCAACGTTTATTTTGACCACCCCTGCAGGTGGCAGAGACCACCGAACTTGAATGTTGGAGACTACACCATTATTCGTATGGATCACAGAGACCAACTTCACACAATAGCTGCGAATGAAGCCAACAATCTCACCCACACTCTGGTTTGTTCCCTCATGCACCATATGATTTCGGGCAAACCATATAGCCCACATTGTAACACAAATTTCATTATGTTTTGTTATATGATGCATTTTCAGTATCCATGAAAGCTACTAATGGAAATCCATTTGAGTACTAACCATATGCAAAGGGTAACCCAAGATTACCCACACATCTTTCACTTTAGCACAAAATCTTAGCACATGGTTCATTGCCTCATGATCAACATTACACCTCGGATAGCTTGGGTTATTTGCAACTCTTCTATTGTATAGGCATGGTCTAGTGGCTACAAAACCATGAACAAATTTCCACAAAGCTATTTTGATTTTCGGGGGACATCTAGTTGCCCAAAATTTCTTGAAAACATAATGCCTAGATGATAAAAGAGTTGGCTGTTGGAGTAATAAACGATAACCACTACGAACAGAGTAGAAACCCGAGCGTTCACCGTCCCACACGAGAAATCCTCTTATGGAACAGACGGTAAAGGAATACCCTGAATGAGGATTGCATCAGCAGCTACAAAAAGCGAGTCAATCAAATCCCGTTTCCAACCCATTCCATTTGGCAAAATAAGCTTAGACACCTTCTCAATATTACCTAATCTAGAAGTTTTAACTTTTCCAGGTAAAAACCTTGGCACCCAACTGTCCTCCCAAATGTTAATGCTTTCACCTGTTCCCACATTCCATTTCAGCCCCATCTCAATTAATTTCCTGACACTCTAGATGCTCCTCCAAACGAGTGATGGTTTGGAACCTAACTGAGCATTAAAAAACCTTGTATTAGGAAAGTATTTGGCCCTTAGAATGCGCACCATCAACGACGTAGGATGCATTAAAATAAATAAATATTTAAAATAAAATACAACATTTTGAAAAAAAATCAATAAATTAAAATAAATAATTTTTAAAATATTTAATGATAATTATATACAACAATTTGAATTTGTCGCTAATACAATTTATTTTTTTTTACTTTTTACTTTTTGCTTTAATATGTGCTGATTTTTTTAATTGGTTAAATAAATCTTCTTTTTTAAAATTAGTGAAATAGATCGATTTTAGAGAAAGAGTGTGAAATCGCGTCCTACTAAGCGAGTTTTCTGTTGACATGTCAGGGAAAACATTCCCAATTGGATACGTTTTCTTTAGAAATTTTAGAAAACACTTCTAGCTGGGCACGTTTTCTTTGACATGTCAGTAGAAAATTTGTCCAATTGGATGCACTTTCATACACTCTCTCTAAAATCAACCTATTTTCTTAAATTAAAAAAAATATTTTTAACCAATTAAAAAAAACGACATATTTAAACTTATTTAACCATTCTTCTATACATTCCACCCAGAAATTTGAGAAAATAAATACAATATTGAAACAAAAAATCCCACCTAAAAACATGTCACCAAACAATTTTTTATATATTTTCTAAACAATTATTTCGTTACATATAAAAAAATGTCACTCCCAAAATTTTACAAATAATCCATTATTTTCTAAACATTTTTTTTCTAATTTTTAATCAATGTCTTAAAGGTGCTAAACATAAAAATTTCTAATTTAAAATTATTACTTAAAAACTATTTTCTCAAATAAATATGGGACTTTTTTCATAAATAAAATCATAGAATTACTTCAAAAAAATATGTTTTTTAAAGCTTGTAAAAAAGGTTTAAAACTGTTGGAAAAAATTAAAATTTATTTAAATAAAAATAATTACCAAAAATTGTTTTTTAATAAAATAATTTTTATTTATATCCAGTCATACATTTTTAAAGAAATAAATACATCAACTTATTTATATATTAGATAAATATAATTATTTTTGTATGCAATATATAAATATAAAATAGCGCTATATCAATAACTATATTAATTTGTGAGAATTGGATCAAATCAAAATTTCATGTATAAAATTACATAAAATAAAAGTTTATGTATAAATATGCATATTAAACCAAAGTTTATGTATTATTTTAAGATTTATTCCTTTTAATTATTGTTTCACTTATTATTTCTAACAATTTCTTGAATAATCAATTTGAATTTTTTCTCATATCATTCACAAAAATTATATAAAAATTAGAAAATTTTTAATACATTTTAATTGATATACACACTTAATAAGTGAATCGCACGGCTAAGAAAACTAATTACATATATGAAAGTGAATAATGACACATTAGAGTTGGAATGGATAAATGAAGTTAATCATGATTTAAACAAATACTTATATTTATATTATTAAATAATAATATTTTATTTATTATTAAATATCTATAAATTGTAATATTTATTCATAGTTAAAATATTAATATAAACATTTTTCAATATTATTTAAAAATATTATTTAAAATTTAAAAATATTATTGTTAAAATTTATTATTAAAAGTAAAGTTGTAATATTAAAGAATTTACTATATTAAATATAAATAATTAAATAAGTATGTTTGATATTATTCAACATTTTAATATTTGTCGATTGAGTGTTAACTTGATTGACATCGATATTTTTGTTAGTGCAGGAGGAAGTGAGTTTAAGTGCGCTGAAGCACATTATCTTCCTATTTAAGTGTTGGGGAAGGGCTATGGGTAGTTCTAAGTATTGTATGAAAAAAGAGCAAATATGATAAGAACATGTAATGAGATTAATATTAAAAGAAAATGATATTTGATATTAATATTTTAATATTTTTAAAAATAAAAAAATAAAAAATTATCATTAATATAATAATATTATGCTTAATTTAATTTAATTTTAAATAAAAACCCATAAATGAACACTTCTTTTAAAAAATAACTTATGTTTTTCAAAAATTAACTCAATTAAAAAAAATAAAAATAAAAAAGAGAAAGGAAAAGCTTAATTTCCATTCATTTGCAAGTAATATTTTGTTGGTCAATTTTTTTAATGAATCAAATACAATAAAATGCAAAAAAAAACATTTTATATAAGGTATTGTTTGATAAATTGAAAAATTAAATGTTGAAAAAATAAATGTTGAAAATTTGAGTGCTGAATTTAAGTTATAAAATTTGTTTAATATATTTTTAAAATTAATTACTGAATATAATTAGATTGTTTGATAAATAAATTGAAAACATTCTCCTTTCAATGATAAAGTAATTTTTATCTACTTATTATTTACCATATTTTTTTTATATTTTTTAATCATCTATCAAACTGAGGCCTAAATCAATTTATGTGAAACAATCACACTATTCTTATATAATAATAGAGTTTGAAGTTAGGGTCTGTTATTTCACTGAAAATGATTTCTGGAGAATGACTTACTTTCTTGGAAGAATTAATATTTTTTGGTTTTTGGATGAATTTGTGTAAAATATTTTCTGTTGTTTGACAGATTTATTAAAAATATTTCATAAAAATTGTTTTAAATAAAACAAACATACATTTGAGATTTTCTTGTCTTTTCATTGTTTAATTGAGTTTATTTTATATCTATAAATTTAAATTAAAAACATTTTTTAAAATTTAGGTTTATTACAACGTCATTTTTTAGTTATAAGACTATCAAGTGATTATTTTTATTTAAAAATGTGATATCAACAAAATTAACAAAAAAAAAAAGTTAACAATTGAACTTGATTTTCAAAATTGAAAAGTAGGCGGACTAAATTATTAAAAATAAAAGTACAGAGACTAAATTACAAATTTGTGAATACTATATAGACTTACGACATATTTTAACCTTTCTTCTCCAAAAAAAATATTTTTAACATATTTATAATTGTAATAAATATTTATTATTAAAATATTAGTATTAAATATTTTCAATAATATTGAATAATATTATTTAAATTTATTATTTTTAAAATTTATTATTAAAATAAAATTAAAATATTAAATAATTTATTAATAAATTATATTAATTATAAAAATAATTTATTATATAACTAAATATAAATAATTAAATATGTATGTTTAATAATATTGAAAGATATAATATTTTTATTAATATTTTTAAAAATAAAAATAAAATTTATTATCAATATAATAAAATAATAAAATATATATGTTTAATAATATTAAAAATATAATATTTTTATTAATATTTTAATAATTTTAAATATTTTTAAAAATAAAAATAAAATTTATTATCAATATAATATTATTAAGCTTAACTTAAATTAATTAAATTTTTTTATAGAAAATAACTTACGCTTTTTAAGAGGATAATTTATTTAAAAAAAACTTATTTTACATTAATTTTATTTCATTTTCTATTAATCAAATTATTTTTTTAAAAACAAATACACAAAAAGGACGAACAAATTTTCCCTAAAACACAGGCCAACCCTTATTGTCAGAAACCTATAACATACCCAATATTGTATACAACGAAGTTGGAAGCCCATAGATTCCGTACGCTTCACACACTTCACACACTTCACACATATCGTATCCGGTGAATGTGCTGTGGAAAAGGGAATCACTTGCTGTTTGTCTTTGTTTCTACTCGTTTCTTTTCTTCAATCTTTCTTCAAACTTCTTGGTAAATTCTCTCAAAGCCCACGCAATTTTATCAAATTGCACCCAAGTCCCATTCCCAGATTTCGAGGACCCAAATTAAACCAAACCCTTGCAATTGACAGCTGAACCCCAACAAAACCCTAATTTCTCAAACCATATTTCGAGGTTCCAACTTTATTACCTTCAACAAAAAGAGGTGAAATCTCGGAAGTTTTGAAACAAAATAATGGATTTCGACGAGTACGAGTATTTGGAAAAAACCGTTGAGGAGCAGGAAGATCCGAAGAAGACGAAAGACAGAGGAGGATCGGAGGATAAGAGCGAGAGAAGCTATAGGAAGAGAGATGGAGATAGAGAGGAAGAGGATGACGAGGGCAAGAGGAGCAGCAAGAAATCGAGAAGCGGCCGCGATGAGGACGACGAGGAGAGGCGAGATCGGGATAAGGACCGCCATAGAAGCAGCCGCGACAGGGATAGGGAAAGGGAGAGAGATAGAGATAAGGATTTAGAGAGGAGGGGTAGCAGAGAGAGGGAGAAGGAAAGGGAGAGAGAAAGAAGAGAAAAAGATAAGGAGAAAGAGAGGGATAGGAGAGAGAAGGAAAAGGAGAGAGAGAGAAGGGAAAGAGAGAAGGAAAAGGAGAAAGAGAGGGAGGTAGACCGGAGAGAGAGAAGCAGTAGTAGGTCGAGGAGGCACGAAAGTGATCGTGAGATTGAGAGGGAACGGGAGAGAGATAGGAGAGAGAGGAGCAGTAGTAGGTCGAGGAGGCACGAGAGTGATCGTGAGCTAGAGAGGGAGCGGGAGAGAGATAGGAGAGAGAGAAGCAGTAGTAGGTTGAGGAGACACGAGAGTGAACGCGATCAAGAGAGGGAACGTGAAATTGACATCAGAGATAGCAGGTAATTTTTTAAAAAGTACATTATATGTGCAAAATGAATTTCTGGGCACCTATGTTGAAGTATTGTAATGTTTATGCAGATGTAGAAATGACTAGATGACTGCTAAGTTCAATTAAACATGCATTTTTGCATCGTGTTTATACCATCCAATTATATTGTCTGTCATGATCTAAGCACATAAACATGGTTGAAGTGCTCACTGCTCACCCCTTAGGGATGAAGTTTATTGTTTTTTATGATGTTTCAGAATTCATTTTTTGGAGTAAATTTATATGCAAGAAATAGGGTGAGAGGATTCCTTAGTTGTATCCTTTAGAGTTATAGAACTGTAATGCCTTTTGTATGTGCATTTTTGGTAGGATGTCGATGGCAATGTCTAGTAATTTTGTGCAGATGGTTCTTTTTTCTTTTTTAGAGCATGATTTTAGTGGCATCCTGAATTATCTCATGAACATGGATGTTTCAGGAGATTTAAGGATAAGAAAGATGCAGTGGAGCCTGAGGCTGATCCTGAGAGGGACCAGAGAACTGTTTTTGCTTATCAGGTAGATAAATTGCTATTTTTGCTTTCATCTTCAAAGTATTGTATGATATAAATGTAATATTTATGTGTATCAACATGCATTTTTTTTTAAATTTCACTATTTATTAATTGTTGTTCACCTTGAATTGGTTGATGACAGATGCCTCTAAAAGCAACTGAGAGAGATGTCTATGAATTCTTCTCAAAAGCAGGCAAGGTTAGTCGGGTTTAACTTGGTTATTTTATTTCTTTGTGAAGGATGTAGTCAGTATTGTATCTACACTTTGCTCCTTGTGCTTGATAATAAAGCACCTCAATACCCTTTCAAGCGAGGTGCATTTGATCAGGCACACACTTGGTGCTTCTAGGCATACTTTTTGTTAAGGGCAATATGCATAAAAAAGCTTGCCTGGTCGAAGTTACTCTTTATTTTATTTTTCTTTTTTTCATTAGATGTTGCTTTACTGGTAAAAAGGGGATAGCATCAAACTCTCCTCTTTTTGATATTTGCCTATTCAACAGTAGGCATGGGACTGTAAAGAACCATGCATATTGACCAAAAAATACTTGCATTTTCTGCAAATAAATTTCACCATTCTTTAGAGATATTGTCATGATGATTGTATATCTTAAGCTTATCATACACACATATAAAAGCATGCACTTATACTTATACGGCACTACATAGCTTAAGTAAGCATTCTTTTTATCTTTGAGCCTTGCGCCTGAGGCAATATAAGGGTTCTAGTACCTAGATGCACCTTTCGCCCTTGACAACATTGGTTGTTCTATGAATTATCAACAACTTCTTTCAAGCATGCTAAGATTTCACATTAATTTATCTGGGAAAATGTTAATGTAATGTTTTGGAAGTTTGTGTACACTTGAAATACCATGTTTATTTCCTTTAGAATAACTCACTATTGCAATTTCTAGAATTTAGCATACTGGGAATATCATTTTGCATAATCTGCTATATTCCTTCAAATTCATTTGTCTTTATGCATTTCTGATAATAACTTTAAGTTAATGCATAAAACAATGTTTAGAATGATGTGAATGCACATTATTGAGATTCATCTGCTTCCTCTTGCAGTATATGATCCTCTGCCTTCAGTTTCGAGTAGTATTATGACTTTCTTGTGTCTCAACATTCTATATATGTGGGGTGAGTTAAAAGCACATGTTAAACGATATAATCTTGCGGACACTCCTTGATAGGTGTTTCATCAGGAAGCTTGAAAGTCTGGGATCTCCCCGCATATTTAATCTTTTAGGTTATTATTTTATGTTTGATGCCATATCTGTTTTCCTTTACTATTTTCAGGTGAGGGATGTTCGGCTGATCATGGATAGAAATTCAAGAAGATCAAAGGGGGTTGGGTAAGTGCCTTTATGTTGAGCAAATTAGACTTCCTTTTGCAGTTGTGTGAAATATATCTTTGTACTAGAATCAAGGTTTACTGTATTCTTAAATGCACTTGCAATGCTATAATGATGAGGATTGATGGGAATAGTTCTCAATTTTTAATCAATTCATGCTTCTTTCGCATATTAGATGACATAAACCTGAATTCTATTCCTCACCTTTCAAATTTCTTAGCATTAAATGCAGCTTACGGACATGGGTACCTTATTCTATTCAACTTGTTAGTAGTACAGATAAGAATTTTAAGATGCTCCATACGGTTTAATCTAAAAGTGGTTTTGTTCGTGACTTGACTCACTGTTAGGCTTTTTCTTTCTCCCTTTAATATGTTATTTTTCATTTTTTTGGTTATCTGGAGGGGTTGAGATGTTGTTCATCTATGATTTTTGTTTTTGTTTTTTTTTTTGCGGGTTCATCTTGTTTCTTGTTCCATGTGTATAATCTAAGCTAAAGGTGTTATCTATGCCATCTTTACTTTCTGTTAAAATCAAAAAGGACATGCTAATCTTTTAACCTCCTTTTTGAGTCCTTTGTGTCGTTTGATTATCATTGTTTTGTTATCTTGGTGTAAGAAATCTATTTTGCTTTCTAATTGTTATGCTGAGCTAACCTTTTTATTGCATCAGACTTCAGATTCAACAAAAGTTGCTCAGAATAGCTCCCTGCACAATAGTTTTTCTTTCCCTGCATCACTTTGACATAAACTTTGGTTGTATTTATTTCTCATATTTTGAGAAACTAATTTGTCACTGATAAAATTGCAGGTACATTGAGTTTTATGATGTGATGTCTGTGCCAATGGCAATCGCATTGTCTGGTCAACTGCTTCTTGGTCAACCTGTGATGGTTAAACCTTCAGAGGCCGAAAAGAATCTTGTTCAGTCCAATACTTCTGGTGCAGGCGCAGGTGGTGTTGCTGGACCATATGGAGCTGTTGATAGAAAACTATATGTAGGGAACTTGCATTTTAATATGACAGAAATGCAGCTTAGACAGGTAATAGGATCATTAGCTTATCAGCAAAATTAGAAGTTACCATTCTTTGATTTGGTTTATGAATTACTGCATTTATATTTTGGTGTTCTCTAAACTTTTCCAAATTTAACTTCTTATTAAAAGGAAAGTACATTCTAATAGTAGTTTCTTAGGAAAAAAATTGGAAGGGGTTACGTGAATTTTTTGAAATTTTAATTTTCTTTGAACCTTTTCCATGTTCATATTACCCAGTTTTAGTGTTTAATAATTTTAAGTTACATTATTTTCATTTCAAACCCTTTTCTTATGTTAATGGCTCAGATATTTGAACCTTTTGGACCTGTGGAGCTTGTGCAACTACCACTTGACCTTGAGACTGGGCAGTGCAAAGGTTTTGGGTTTGTCCAGGTTAGATATGGCTGAAGACTTGAGCTTTTATGTTCATTTTTCTGTATAATAATAACCATGCATGTTCTTTGTTGGCTGTTTGTTTTTTACAGTTTGCTCAACTTGAACATGCAAAAGCAGCTCAAAGTGCCTTGAACGGGAAACTGGAGATTGTTGGTCGAACCATTAAGGTAGGCTTGTTAATTTCATGAAATTGTATGTTATGTTAGTGTAATCTCAGTGTCAGTTGTGTGTTCTATTTTCAGTCACTGTAGCGGAATAAAAAAATAAAAGAAAAACTACAACTGGCTTATATCGTATTAATGGCTTTGTGGTCAAAATTGGATGTAGGTTTCATCTGTTACAGATCATGTTGTTACCCAAGATACTACAGCAAAATCTGCAGACTTTGATGATGATGAGGGCGGTGGCTTGGTAAGTTGAAATTCATTTTATTATAGTAGTATTTAATGAATACTGGTTTTTAATTCGCAGTTTGTCTCATTCTAGTAATAGTGCTGAGGAATTGTTTTATCACTTTTCTTTTTGCTTAACTGGTGTAACTTTTATCCAGGCCTTGAACGCACAATCAAGAGCGTTGCTTATGCAGAAACTGGATCGCTCTGGTATTGCAACAAGGTTCGTTTGTACTTTCAGATAGTCTTTTCCTTTTTTTAATCATATTATATATCTAATGTGATTGTTTTACAGCATTACGAGCTCTCTTGGAGTACCCCTTGTTAATGGGTCTGCTCCAAATCAACAGGCAACATTACCAGTCAATGGCCAAGGGGCATATCCAGCACCGGTTCTACAGCCAATCATGTCTACTACAGCCCTTGAACCTATTGGACAGCCCAGCGAGTGTTTGCTGTTGAAGAATATGTTTGATCCTACAACTGAGGTTTAGATTTTCCGGTTTCTAAAAATGCTATTTCTGTGTTACTTCTTGTCTTCTTCCTTTTTTGCTTCCTTATACAATGTAGTGATATTCTTTTTAAGTTCTATTTCAGACGGAACCTGATTTTGATTTGGATATTAAAGAGGATGTTGAAGAAGAATGCAGCAAATATGGCAGGGTGAAGCATATTTATGTGGACAAGTAAGCATCGGACTGTCTATTGCATTGGATAAACTCATTTTTTACAGCAATTTTTTGTTCTTTTTAGTTGGCTTGATAATTGTGTACTCCAGAACCGGATAAATATATTTTATCTGTTCTTTATTGTTTATGAAGGGGCAAATGTTGTATCAATGTTGAGGAAGGGGATAATCACATATTTTTACATCTATTAATCTGTTAGTAATGTTATTTCTGTGCAAGTTATGGACATTATGCAGTCATTCAGCAACTTGGTTAATATCTGTAGCTGACAATCAATGACTAATGGCATCTTATTTTGTATTATAACGCTTTTTTGTTTTATCATTTCAATTTGTAAGATTACCCAATACATATTTTATTAACAAATGAAAACTGTTACGAGGAAAGAAAGATTGCTTTGCCATTTTCCCATCTGCAGTTTAACAGAAAACTTCTTTCTTTTATCACTTGTCATTTTTTCTTCCCTACAGAAACAGTGGCGGTTGTGTCTATCTTCGATTTGAATCAACAGAAGCAGCGGGTAAAGCTCAACGTGCAATGCACATGAGATGGTTTGCAGGCAGATCAATATCAGCCTTATTTATGGTAAATTCGTTTTCCACAATGAAAAACATTTAGCTTTTCTTTTCCAGTCTAGTAATACTTTCATAGTTATCTTAATTCCTGGTTGAAGTTTGAACGGACCTTGGTCTTTAATTTATCTGTCGTCTTAGTAATGTTTTCTGGTGGTTGAATCTATTTAGTATATGGAGGACTTGCTGGTTACATGTGTTTTCCTAGTTAATAACTTTGATCAACTATTGCAGCAACCCCATGAATATGAAGCGAGGTTTAAAGGTTGATTGAAGTTCAGCAGCTTTCACATTATCAAGTAAGTTTTGCAAATTTTTCGATGTGGGGTTTTTATTTTCGGTTCCTCATGTTTGCTTCAGTGCACATATATATATTTAGGGTAATTGTCTTGACTGGGTGCAGATTATTTTTATTTTTATTTCAGATTGGTACACAATGAGCTAAATGTAAGATAATTGATATTTGTTCACTTTTTTTTTGTTTTTTTGTTTTTTTGTTTTTTTTAATTTGCTTAAATATTCTGCCAATTTTATTTTTGGGAACAGGGCAATACTTGGAGGAGGCAAATAATTTTGTATGTATCAGAATTTATTCCAGTACTCAAAAGATTTCAAGATCATTTAAAAAAGAACTGTTATGGCCATATATGAACTTCAAAAGAAATTTATCGGTAACAATTTATTTGAAATGGGGAATTTATTTTCCATTACAAAACTCTATATTCATGTAAAAGAATTATTGAATATATACCACCCTTGGGATTATTGGGAGCGCAAGTTTTAAAATTTTCTCATCTTTTATCAAGCTCGTCCAATCTAATGTTTATTTAAGGTTTAAACATAATTTATACTGTCTTCATTATGGTTCTTGATATTAGATATTTTCAGTTTAGTACATAATTGTAACGTCAAAGCCTTAAAAAATCTGTGAAAAATGCAGAAAATTACAAAAGAAAAGTATTTAAAAATTATGGAAACTATCAAACTTCTTTAAGAAATAAAAAAGATTTACAAAAGTACAAAAAAATAAATATAAAAATATAAAAAGTACTAAATTTTTTGAAAAATGTAAGAAATTTTAATATTTTTAAATTTTTAGGTGGTAAATTTGGATATATATTTTTTCAAATTATTTAAATAATGAAAAATAGTTTTATTTATTATTTAAATAATTATTTAATTGAAATAATATAAATTTTTTAATATTTAAGTAATTTAATTTTGTTTTTCAAATTTATCACTTAAAAAATTTATCGATTATAGATTGTGATTGATTAAAATTATAAAATATCTGTTAGTTGAAAATTTTCAAGTATTTTGATATAACAAAAAGAATATTAAAGATTTCCTACTTAAATTTGCAAAATCCTAAAAATTATTTTGAAAGTGTTGGACAAAATAAACTTTTAAAAGGCCTTGAATTAACTTGATTTTTAATGAGTTTTTTGAAGTCTGAAGGACAATTCAAGATGAAAACGACCTTGAAAAGGCTATAGTATTCTACTAGTAGAATGCATTCCAATAAGCAACGTAGTTTTGGCCTAGAATTTTTGTCGATACCCTGATCAGATCTACTGATATCTTCAGAGTTCTACTGCTACCTTGAAGACTTCTATCACAAAAAGTCAAAATAGTAGCCAAGGTTCAGCCTCTCCCACATTTCTACCGAAACTCTAATGGCTTCTACCGATATGAGTTGAAACCACTAGAGTTTTACTAATACATTGAGGATTTCTATAGAAACAAGCCAAGATAGTAGCCAAAGTTCAGCATCTCCTGCACTTCTATTGATAATTTGACGGGTTCTACTGATACTTTAACGGGTTCTACCGATACCAAATGGAACCCTTAAATTTCTATCGATACAAGAGAACTTATACCGATAGCACGAGCCCAATGGTCATATTTTGGAAAGACTTCAATCGATACAAGTTTCCTTTTACTGATACAACAAAGCTGCAGACTGTATTTAATGCTTGTTTTTATGGTTGCAACGACTCCATTTTGTTTCTAACGGCTACAAATGTCCATAAGATTGTTAGAGGACTTAAATACAAGGTCAAGGCTCTCCATTGAAGTCAACAAAGACAAGAAACAAGTGCCTAACTTCCAAGAACTCAATTTTCAATCTTTCTCAATCTTTTACTAAATATTTCTTGTGCACACTTTTAGGTTAAGTTTTCTATATTCTTTCAAGTGTTGTAACTTTGTGTGAAAGTACTTATTTCTTGGTTATCTACCTTATAACACCCCTATCCCATATCCGTCGCCAAAATAGGGTTACAGAGCATTATCGTACAAACATAACATTAAAACATTTATTTCATACATTATTGTAATCCTAATCTAAAACATTCAATCACATGCATAATGTCCCTTAATCGATCAGTCGAGGCCCTAAAAATACCTTAAGAACAGTTTGAGATCAAATTGGAAACAATCAAAAAGTATAAGAAAAATTTAGAAAAATCAGACTGCAAGGGTCACACGGCTGTGTGACTCACACGGCTAAGACACACGCTTGTGTTTCAGGCCATGTAACAACCAAAATAGGGACATAGGCCAGTGTCCTAGCCTGTGTCCTCACCCATGTAACTCTTTGAGTTGGGCCAAACGGCTAAGCCACACGCCTGTGTGCCAGGCTGTGTAACTCTCAAAATAGCCACACACGCTCGTGTGTCAGACTGTGTGCTAGACCGTGTAACATCTTGACTTGCATGCTTGAAAACCTACAGGGGACACATGGCCGTGTCACTTGGTTGTGTATCACACATAGATGAGTCACACGCCCGTGTCTCAGGCCGTGTGGACATGAATTTGCCCAAAAACAAACCATTTCAATCACCAGTTCAAGCAATCATCTAAAGGCCTTTATAACACCTATTCAAAGCATCAAAATATGACCAAAACCAACATGAAATGATCAATTCAAAAGTTCAAAACCATTCAACCAATATGCCATACAAGGCACCTCAAATACAAACATACAAACCTATCTAAACGTGCATACATTACCACATTTAAAACATGCACATCTAGTTCAATATCATCTTAAAACATACCATAATTATAAGCATAAGCAATTCAATATAAACATACCATTTTAATGCCCTAAAAACAACCCACCAAGGTGCCCTTCATGGACACTGCAATTATGTCCAAACATCAACAACTAAAACATGTCAACATTGATCTATTCCTAGCATATCAACTTAATTCAATCATAAACCAAAACATACCACAAGTCACCTTCACACCATTCTAATTATACCAAAATGATACCTATTGATAAAATACCTAATAACTTAGTTTTGTTTAGTGTCATATTGTACCAAAACAACCTATATAGCCACATATACATGTCACTACCCTAAGAGACACAACAACTACCAACATCGATAGATAGTGTGAGCCGAAAGTTCGATCCGTCAAAATGTCAGCAACAACGATCTATAAAACAATCCACAAGAACGAATAAGCTTATAGAGCTTAGTAAGGACATAGTATATCATTAAATCTAACAACAATTGAATACAACTCATATATTACTCGATTCAAAATTAACGGAGTGTATATAGGGGCACGTATGTGCAATTCAAGGGTACCGAAGTACGAACAGGGGCACGTATGTACAATTTAGAGGTACCTGTAACAGCCCGATTTAGGGTCAAATTAGAACAGTGGTCTCGGGACCACAAATTCGAAGATAGAAAAATTATTTTTATTATTTTTATGAGGTTATAGTACGATTATATTAGTGCATGAAAAATTTGGAGAGTTAATTTTAATATTTTCAAGCCCGATTGCGAAAAAGGACTAAATCGCAAAAAGGGAAAAAGTTACATTTTAGTACCCAAATGTGTTAAATAGCTAGAAAATCAAAATTGAGGGCTTTTAAAGGGAAAATACACCCTTTTTAACAGTGTTGGCAGGCCATGTGATGGATTTTGAACAAATAGTCAAAATATTAGGTAGATGATGTCATGATTTGGTGATAAATAATGCCTAAAAGCCTAGCTATCATTTCCTTCTTCTCCATCTTCTTTCTTCACCGAAATTATCAGCAAAAATCGAGTTTTGTAAGCTGAAAATTTGCAGCAACTTATTCCTCTCATAATGTAAGTGATCTTGATGATTTTCTTGGTGATTTTTTCATTTTTAGTATGCTTGTTTCATGGGCTTTCAAATGAGGGGTCTATTTTGCAAAATGATTGAGAGTTTATGGTGTTTCCATGAAAGGATTTGTGATATTTTTTGAGTTTTTATGGAAGAAAATGAGTCCTAGTTGTGTCATGAACAACTTTGGTGAAGGAGTTTTCATGGAAAACACCTAAAAGAGACTATGTTACATAAGTTGTAAATTGGTTGATAAATATATGAAATAGTGAGAACTTGAAGTTTATATAAGAGTAAAAATAGTTCAGTTAGGCCCGAGATACAAAGAAATTTGATAAAAATAGACTTTTGAGCATAGGGGTAAAATGGTCATTTTGTCAAAGTCTAGGGGCAAAATCTTCAATTTACCAAAGATGTGAATTTATGATTACCTAGTTGTAATTAGTGACTAAATGGGTGTATATTGCTATTATAGATCAAGATTTACCAAGTCTGAACCTAGATCGGGGCAAAGCCAAGCAATCCAATTAAGCCGACTAGTCAAGTACTTTTTGTAAACCGAGGTAAGTTGTATGTAAATAATACAACTATATTATTAATGCATGTATTCAATTTTTATTGAATTGATATAACATAAATTTCTAGAATTGGAACTAAGTATATGTATTTATGATTGAGAAAGTCAAAAGATCCAGTAAGAACCCCAAGAAACAAACCGGATATTCGTGCAATGACATTGGGTTATGTGAGAGCTAGTATAAGACCATGTCTGGGACATGGCATCGACATTAAGACGAGGGCTAGTGTAAGACATGTCTGGGACATGCATCAGCTACATCATGATAGCCCGTGTAAGACTACGTCTGGGACATGGCATCGGCGTAGAGGTGAGTGCCAGTGTAAGACATGTCTAGGACATGCATCGGCCTCGATGATGTTAGCCAGTGTAAGATGTGTCAGGGACATGCATCGGCTGAGTTTCGTGCTAGTGTAAGACATGTCTGGGACATGCATCAGCACATATACACGAGAGCTAGTGTAAGACCATGTCTGGGACATGGCATCGACCTCGATGGAGATAGCTAGCGTAAGACCATGTCTGGGACATGGCAGCGGTAACTTAACCCATGTTTGAGGCTTATAGAATATCCGGTAGTATTCCAAAAAGGTTCAACTTTAAGAGTTAAGAAAGAGATTTAAAAAGGAAAGTATGATAATGTTGTAAGTGTTAGAAGTACCTATTTGGTATGCATGAGTAATGAGCTCGATTAGAAAACATGATTTGAGTTGATGGTAATGAAGTCCAGTTTATACTTACCTTTGAGCTATGAACATAATTGATAAAGGGTGAAGTTGTTGTTGTATATATATTTATATGCAACTTACTAAGCTTTATGCTTATTTTCTTTCGTTTCCCTTTTCTTTCAGTACTGCCATTTGCTCGAGGATCTCTTGAATTCAGATATATCGATCACACTATTAGCCGTAATACTTGGTATAGTTGGATTTATATTTTTGATTATGGCATGTATAGGGCTAGACTAAGGAGTTGTATTATTGAGAATTGTTCATGTACATTGGCTTAAGATAAAAGCCCTTCATTTTGTATTGAGCCTAGATAATGGCTATTATTCATTTTGGCGAATGTATATGATGTTCCTACTATGGATGAATTGATGTCTTTGGGATGGAATTAGCATATTGAAATGATCTTGTGTAGGTTGTGCAAATTGGGTAACAAAATGGCTTGGAAGATAGCCTAGTTTGTCCACACGGGCAAGACATACGGGCGTGTGTTTAGATCGTGTGTGACACACGGCTCACCCCATGGGTGTGTGTTATGGCCGTGTGTCCCCCTGCACTTAAATTTTTAAATCAGTATTGTCCACGGTTAGGCCACACGAGCGTGTGCCATAGCTGTGTCTATAAGTCAGTATTACCCACGGGTAGGCCACACAGGCGTGTGTCATGGCCGTGCCCTAAAGTCAGTGTCGCACACGGGCTGAGGACATGGGCGTGTCCCGAGTCACACGGGCGTGTGGAACCTTAAAGGTTGAATTTCACCAAGTTTTTCTTAAATTCTTAGTTAAGTCTAAATCGTCTCGAATGTATGTTTTGGGCCTCGTAAGCCTATTTAAGGAATGAATTACTTATGAAAGTAAAAGTTTTAACCAAATCATCAAAATTTTACGGCTCGATTTTGTATAATTAATTAAGTCAGGTAACACCTCGAACCATGTCCTGGCGTCGGATATGGGCGAGGGGTGTTATATTCAGTGGTATCAGAGTATGGTTTAGTCAGTTCTAGGACTAAGCTAGCTAAAGTATGAGTCTAGCCATACATGCCATATATATATTGATAGTGTGACGATTTCTGACAATCATGAATTGTGTTTTTCTTATATAGTAAATGGATCCTGATAGAACCACGGCGGATGACGTGGAAAGTAATGCGCCGGTTCCCGTAGAAGGAACCGCGCTAATAGAGAGTGAGCCCGTAAGTATGGGCCAAGGCAGAGGGGCTAGGGAAGCCTACCTTCAAGTGATGGATGCTTGGTACACAGAGTTCGTTCGTGTGAACCTGAACACTCCACCTCCCCTACCTCCTCCGATTCCTCAGTATGCCCCGGTGGCTCTGCAAGGTGTGAATATGTTCAGGAGGGAAAAGCCTCTGGTAGACAAGATCCGGAAGTAAGGGGCCGAGGAATTTTGGGCTAGTGTAGATGATGACCCGGATAGAGCTTTGTTCTGGATAGAAAATAGCATGAGGGTATTTGATGAGCTATCATGCACACCCGATGAGTGCGTGAAGTGTACTGTGTCACTCCTACGAGACTCGGCTTATCAGTGGTGGAACACTCTCATATCTATTGTACCGAGGAGAAGATCACTTGAGAATTTTTCCAAGAAGAGTTTCGAAAGAAGTATATTAGCCAGAGGTTCGTGGATCAGAAAAGGAAGGAATTTCTAGAGTTGAAGTAAAGTAGTAAGACTGTGACGGAGTATGAGCGTGAGTTTGTGAAGCTCAACAAATATGCATGAGAATACGTATCCACTGAAGCTACTATGTGTAAGAGGTTTGAGGATGGCCTCAATGAAGACATTCGAGTATTTGCGGGGCATTCTAGAGTTAAGAGAATTTGTTGTGCTCGTTGAGAGAGCATGTAAAACATAAGAGCTGGTGAAGGAGAGGAGGAAGGCGACCATTGAGTCGCGAGATTTAAAGAGAAGACAGATGGGGAAGACGCATCAGTCCTCCTCCAAGAGGTCGAAAGAAATTAATACCCGATCGAACGCTTCAATGGGATTTTTGAGGAGGAACAAAAATCGACAGGATATGACGTTTAAAGCCCAGACCACTTCGGTTGCTAGTGTCGGCAGTATACGACCAAATAGGCAGGAGTGTCTGCAATGTGGGAGACGCCAGTTGGGCGAATGCCGAGTAAATGATAGGGGCTGTTTCAAGTGTGGGTCGTTAGATCACTTCATCTGAGATTGTCCCAAAATAAATGACAAAGAGAAAAATCAAGAGGTGAGGGCGAGTAGTGCTCCTTTGAGGGAAGACCCCAAAGAAATACGGGCAGTGGAGTTAACAGTAGAGGCGCGACTAGAGATGTAGTGGCGAGGTCCGAGGGATGAGCGCCTGCGAGGACTTATGCTATCTGTGCCCGTGAGGAGGCAGAGTCTTCTGATGTGATTACGGGTACTTTTTCTATTCATGACATTTATGTTGTTGCTTTGATTGACCCGGGGTCTACCCACTCCTATATACGTATGGATTTGATGCCCCGTATAAACATGTTAGTAGAGTCCACTAAGTTTGTAATAAAAGTGTCTAACCCGTTAGGAAAACATGTATTAGTGGACCAAGTATGTAGAAATTGTCCTTTGATGATTAAAGGCCATTGCTTTCTGGCCAACTTGATGTTATTGCCGTTTAATGAATTCGATGTAATTCTTGGGATAGATTGGCTGACCTCCCATGGTGTTGTAGTAGACTATGGAAAAAAAGAAATTCAGTTAAGGTGTGAGAACAGTGATGTTCTTCAAGTTGGGTCAGATAACCTGCCTGTGGTAATATCATTTTTAGTCACCGAAAAATATTTGAGAAAAATGTTATGAATTTTATTTAGCTTTTGTGTCGAATACCCAAATGTTCGAGTCGAAGATTGAGTCAGTACCAGTGGTTTGTGAGTTTATAGATGTTTTTCCAAAAGAGTTGCCCGGGCTACCCCCAGAGAGAGAGGTTGAGTTTGGTATCGAGTTGGCTCTTGGTACGACGCCAATTTCAATTGCACCTTATAGAATGGCCCCCACCTAGTTAAAAGAGTTGAAGGTACAGTTTCAAGAATTAACAGATAAAGGTTTTGCTAGACCGAGTTACTCACCATGGGGTGCTGCAGTGCTTTTTGTGAAAAAGAAGGACGGGTCGATGAGCTTATGTATCGACTATAGACAACTTAACAAGGTGACAGTGAAGAACAAGTATCCTTTACCGAGGATCGATAATCTCTTCGATCAATTGAGAGGAGCCACTATATTTTCTAAAATAGATTTGAGGTCGGGTTACTACTAGTTAAGAGTCAAGGAACAAGATGTGCCGAAGACTGCTTTTCGGACAAGATATGGGCATTACGAGTTTCTTGTTATGCCTTTTGGATTAACAAATGCCCCAGCGGTATTTATGGATTTGATGAACCGCATCTTCTGATCGTATTTGGATAGGTTCGTCGTCGTTTTTTATTGACGACGTCTTGGTTTATTCGTGTAACGAGAATGAGCACGCGGAGCATTTGAGAACTATGTTGCAGATTTTGAGGGATAAGCAACTTTATGCCAAGTTTAGTAAGAGCGAGTTTTGGCCCAAGGAGGTCGAGTTTCTAGGACATATAGTGTCGGGTGATGGAATCCAAGTTGATCCAAATAGGATCTCCGCCATTGTGGAGTGGAAACCGCCGAGGAATGTGACAGAGGTTTGCAGTTTTCTGGGGCTAGCGAGATACTATAGACGATTTGTAAATGGATTCTCCATGATAGCTATACTGATAACAAGGCTACTGTAGAAAGATGTCAAGTTCGAATAGATAGAAGAGTGCCAACAGAGCTTCGAGAAATTAAAGGCTTTGTTGACCAAAGCCCTAATTTCAGTGCAACCTGAGTCGGGCAAGGAATTTGTAGTTTTTAATGACGCCTCCCTAAACGGTTTAGGGAGTGTGCTAATGCAAAAAGGCAAGGTTATAGCCTACGCCTCCCTAAACGGTTTAGGGAGTGTGCTAATGCAAAAGGCAAGGTTATAGCCTGTGCCCCGAGAAAGCTAAAACCTCATGAGAGGAATTATCCGACCCATGATTTAGAGCTAGTAGCTGTGGTGTTCGCACTGAAAATTTGGCGACACCATTTGTATAGTGAGAGATGCCAAGTTTTTACCAATCACAAGAGTATAAAATATCTAATGACTCAGAAAGAGTTGAACTTGAGGCAACGACGATGGTTAGAGCTAATAAAAGATTATGAGTTGATTATCGATTATCATCCAGGAAAGGCGAACGTAGTCGCTGACGCTTTGAGTAGGAAGTCGTTGTTTGCCTTGAGAGCCTTGAACGCTCAATTGACTACATCTAGTGATGGATCAGTCCTAGCAGAGTTGAGAGGCAGACCAACTTTTCTTCATGAAATCCGTGAAGCTCAGAAAGATGATGAGAAACTACAAGCCAAGAGAACTCAGTGTGAATCAGAGATTAAGTTAGATTTTTGTATTAGTACTGATGAGTGTATAATGTTCAAAGACAGAGTTTATGTACCCAAAGATAGTGAGCTCATTCAGAAGATTTTACGATAGGCACACAGTGGTTATTGGTCAGTTCACCCGGGTAGCGTGAAAATGTACCACGACCTTAAGAAAATGTATTGGTGGTCGGGTATGAAAAGAGACATTTCAGAGTTCATTTCCAAGTGCCTAGTGTGTTAACAAGTAAAGGCTGAACATCAAGTGCCTTCGGGTTTACTTCAGCCTATTATGATTCCCGAGTGGAATGGGATCGTATCGCTATAGACTTCGTGACCAGTTTGTCTCTAACCCTGAAAAAGAGAGATGCAGTATGGGTTATTGTCGATAGACTCACTAAGTCAGCACACTTCATACCAGTGCGTGTCGATTACTCCATTGAAAAGTTGGCTGACTTGAATGTTTCTGAGACTGTGAGGCTTCATGGTGTGCCGTTATCGATTGTATCTGATCGAGACCCGAGGTTCACCTCGAGATTTTGGAAAAAGTTATAAGAGGCTCTAGGAACAGGTTGAGTTTCAGTACGACATTTCATCCGCAAACTGACAGACAGTCAGAAAGAGTAATACAGATCTTAGAAGACATGTAAAGGTGCTGCATTTTTGAATTTCAAGGAAATTAGGAAAAATACTTACCATTGATTGAATTCGCCTATAACAACAGCTATCAATCGAGTCTGAAAATGGCACCTTATGAAGCTTTGTACAGGCAGAAGTGCCGAACACCCTTCTTCTGGACCAAGTTGAGAGAGAATCAGATTCACGGGGTGGATTTGATTATAGAGGCTGAGGAAAAAGTTAAGGTGATTTGTGACTGTTTGAAAGCCCTTCGGATAGACAAAAATCCTAGCGGATTTGAAATGGAGGGAGATTAAATTTAAAGTTGGGGATAAGGTATTTTTGAAAGTTTTCCCGTGGAGGAAGTCCTCAGATTTGGTAAAAGGGGCAAGTTGATTCCTCGTTTCATAGGACCTTATGAGATACCGAGAGAGTAGGGCCTGTTGCCTACCGTTTGGAATTGCCGCCAGAGTTAGAAAAATTCACGATGTGTTTCATATGTCTATGTTATGTCGGTATAGATCAGACCTTTCGCACATAATTGCCATAACTAAAGTTGAGTTCTCCCAGACATGACTTATAGTGAGGAGCCGGTCAAGATTTTAGCTCGAGAAGTCAAACAGCTAAGAAATAAAAATATACCACTTGTGAAGGTTTTGTGGCATAGACATGGAGTCAAGAAAGCCACATGGGAACCCGAGGAGTCTCTGAGAGAACAGTACCCGCACTTATTCATCGGTAAGATTTTTGAGGATAAAAATCCCTAAGGGGGAGAAATGTAATAGCTTGATTTAGGGCCTAGTCGAAACAGTGATCTCGGGACCAAAAAAATTATTTTTATTATTTTATGAGGTTATAGTACGATTATATTAGTGCATGAAAAATTTGGTGAGTTAATTTTAATATTTTCAAGCCCGATTGCGAAAAAGGACTAAATCGCAAAAAAGGGAAAAAGTTACATTTTAGTACCCAAATGTGTTAAATAGCTAGAAAATCAAAATTGAGGGCTTTTAAAGGGCAATTACACCCTTTTTAATAATGTTGGCCGGCCATGTGATGGATTTTGAACAAATAGTCAAAATATTAGGTAGATGATGTCATGATTTGGTGATAAATAATGCCTAAAAGCCTAGCTATCATTTCCTTATTCTCCATCTTATTTCTTTACCAAAATTATCAGAAAAAATGGAGTTTTGTAAGCAAAAAATTTGCAGCAACTTATTCCTCTCATAATGTAAGTGATCTTGATTATTTTCTTGGTGAGTTTTACATTTTTAGTATGCTTGTTTCATGGGCTTTCAAATGAGGGGTCTATTTTGCAAAATGATTGATGTTTCCATGAAAGGATTTGTGATATTTTCTGAGTTTTTATGGAAGAAAATGAGTCCTAGTTGTGTCATGAACAACTTTGGTGAAGGAGTTTCCATGGAAAACACCTAAAAGAGACTATGTTGCATAAGTTGTAAATTGGTTGATAAATATGTGAAATAGTGAGAATTTAAAGTTGCTATAAGAGTAAAAATAGTTCATTTAGACCCGAGATACAAATAAATTTGATAAAAATCGACTTTCGAGCATAGGGATAAAATGGTCATTTTGTCAAAGTCTAGGGGCAAAATGGTCATTTTATCAAAGATATAAATTTATGATTACCTAGTTGTAATTAGTGACTAAATGGGTGTATATTTCTATTATAGATCAATATTTACCAAGTTCGAACCTTGATCGGGGCAAAGCCAAGCAATCCGATTAAGCCGACTAGTCAAGTACTTTTTGTAATCCGAGGTAAGTTGTATGTAAATAATACAACTATATTATTAATGCATGTATTCGATTGTTATTGATTTGATATAGCATAAATTTCTAGAATTGGAACTGAGTATATGTATTTATGATTGAGAAAGTCGAAAGATCCAGTAAGAACCCCAAGAAACAAACCGGATATTCATGCCACGATATTGGGTTATGTGAGAGCCAGTATAAGACCATGTATGGGACATGAAATCAGCATTGAGAGGAGGGCTAGTTAAGACATGTCTGGGACATGCATCAGTCGCATCATGATAGCCCGTGTAAGACCACGTCTGGGACATGGCATTGGCGTAGAGGTGAGTGCCAGTGTAAGACATGTCTGGGACATGCATCAGCCTCGATGATGTTAGCCAGTGTAAGACGTGTTTGGGACATACATCAGCTAAGTTTCTTGCTAGCGTAAGACATGTCTGGGACATGCATCAGCATGTATACACGAAAGCTAGTGTAAGACCATGTCTGGGACATGGCATTGGCCTCGATGGAGATAGCCAGCATAAGACCATCTAGGACATGGCAGTGGCAACTTAACCCATGTTTGGGGCTTATAGAAAATCCGGTAGTATTCCAAAAAGGTTCAACTTTAAGAGTTAAGAAAGTGATTTAAAAAGGAAAGTAGGATAATGTTGTAAGTGTTACAGGTACCTATTTGGTATGCATGAGTAATGAGCTCGATTAGAAAATATGATTTGAGTTGATGGCAATGAGTAAGTCCAATTTATACTTACCTTTGAGCTATGAGCACAATTGATAAATGGTGAAGTTGTCGTTGTATATATATTTATATGCAACTTACTAAGCTTTATGCTTACTTTCTTTCGTTTCCCTTTTCTTTCAGTCCTGCCATTTGCTCGAGGATCCCTTGAATTCAGAGATATCGATCACATTATCAGCCGTAATACTCAGCATAGTTGGATTTATATTTTTGATTATGGCATGTATAGGGCTAGACTAGGGAGTTGTATTATTGAGAATTGTTTATGTATATTGGCTTAAGATAAAAGCCCTTCATTTTGTATTGAGCCTAGATAATGGCTATTATTCATTTTGGAAAATGTATATGATGTTCCTACTATGGATGAATTGATGTCTTTTGGGTTGGAATTAGCATATTGAAATGATCTTGTGTAGGTTGTGCAAATTGGGTAACAAAATGGCTTGGAAGATAACCTAGTTTGTCCACACCGAAAAGACACACGGGTGTGTGTTTAGACCATGTGTAACACACGGCTCACCCCCATGGGTGTGTGTTTTGGCTGTTGTCCCCCTGCACTTAAACTTTTAAATCAATATTGTCTACGGTTAGGACACACGGGCTTGTGCCATAGCCGTGTCTATAAGTCAGTATTGCCCAAGGGTAGGCCACACGGGCGTGTGTCATGGCCGAGCCCTAAAGTCAGTGTCGAACACGGGCTGAGGACATGGGCGTGTCCCGAGTCACACGGGCGTGTGGAACCCTAAAGGTTGAATTTCACCAAGTTTTTCTTAAATTTTCAGTTAAGTCTAAATCGTCTCGAATGTATGTTTTGGGCCTCGTAAGCCCATTTAAGGAACGAATTGCTTATAAAAGTAAAAGTTTTAACCAAGTCATCAAAATTTTACGGCCTGATTTTGTATAATTGATTGAGATAAGTCAGGTAACACCTCGAACCATGTCCCGGCGTCTGATGTGGGCGAGGGGTGTTACAGTACTGAAGTACAAACAGGGGCATGTATGTGCAATTCATACTGTAACACCCCTTACCCGTATCCGAGGTCGGGACAGGGCACAAGGCATTACCGGACAATTACATTAATACTCACGTAAAAACGGGTCATAAATTTCCTCAAATTTAAAACTATTCATATAGATACATATTGTCCCTTATATGGGCCTACGAGTCCCAAAACATGCATTAGGGATGGTTTGGGACTAAGTCGAGATCTTTGGAAAATTGAGGAAATTTTTCATCAAAATAATGTCACACGCCCGTGTGATGAAGAGGACACGCCCGTGTGCTCTAGGCACACCCATGTTCTCAGGTCATGTAACTTTCTGTTTATGACGTCAGCACCAAAACAGGGTCACACGACCGTATCGCACGCCCGTGTGGCTAGATTGTATGGTCAATTAAAAATTAAATGATTTTTCATAAAATGGTGCAGACTTTACACGGCCAGAGTACACGCCAATGCGGGTAGGCTATGTGAGGCTAGGACACACGCCCGTGTCTCTCACACTGCTAAGACACACGCCCGTGTCTTAGCCTGTGTGTTTCCTATTGAGCATTCTGACTTGTAAAACTAGGGTGCAGGGGACACACGATCGAACAACACGCCCATGGGGCAGATCGTGTGTCACACGCAGCCTAGACACATGCCCGTGTGGAAAATTTTGTGGCTACGTTCCAAGCTAAGTGCCACCTTCTTTGAACATGATCAATCATAATTTCAAAGGCTTACAACATGGCTTGATTTTCGCTCAAAATGTGGTTAATATATGACTGTACGGAGTTCAATTAGCACATATTCAATTTAGCAAGTGACTTAAGTCATTCCATACAAATTCCATAAAAAATCTTTAGCAATAACCTACTTGTCATTTATACCATTTTATCAAGATTGTGGCCACACCTAATGGCTAAAAATTCTTTCTCTAAACATGAATGACATTCATCAGTCTAGTCAACACAAGTAACCATCGTGCATAACATGAGTGTAACTCAATTCATGCATGCATAATTAATTAGAGTTACAACACAATAATCACATATTAGCCATATCACATGGCTATATACAAAATGAATTATCAATCATCAAAAGCCATTACACTTGGCCAAATTAAATGACACATATGACAAAAGATAAGTTTCCCTATACATGCCATTATATCAAAAAAAAATATTTCTTTTATGCCCAAAACGAGATTGTTGATAGTGTGATCAAAGCTCCAACTGTCCTCCAACCTTCATGAGTCCGCAAGCACTACAAGATAGGGAAAAGTAAATCGAGGTAAGCATTACATGCTTATTAAGTTCGTATAACGGAAAGTAAACTTACCTGTCATTTTAAACACATAATCTCAGTGAGCTATACTATCCATAAATTTTGGATAATTTTCCCTAAACACATGCACTCAATTAATAAGTTAGTCTCAAATAATACAAGAAGCATAGATGAGCTCATCATATCATGTACACGTTCTATTTCATGTTTATCTTGTCTTATATATATATTTTATCCATTGAATTATTGAATTCCCAATGGATGTTTCATCCGTGAATTCATATCCAGTAGCACCTTTTTGGTACACTTTCGAGCCATATATCCTACAGCAGAATTACCAGTCCAGGCTAAATTCTAACTGTACCATATACTCTAAGGGCTTTGTCAGATTACCAGTCCAGGCTGAATCCTTTATATGACAAAGAATTCCCTATAGTGTCAAATCTGGATTACCAGTCTAGGCTAAATCCAGTCAATTAGGATTACCAGTCCAGGCTAAATCCTAATTAAACATATATTTGATAGGCTCATTTCGGGATTACCTGTACAGGCTAAATCCTTTCTGCAACACATGCAGGATTCGATTTCGTTTAAGGAATAACCTAACCATGGGGATTTAAAAAATTCAAACGGATTAAAATCCATTTTCAATCAATTCTTCACTTATGAATAATTTCACATAATTCAATATTATTACATTACACATTCAATTTCACATAACAATTAAAATCAACATATTTACATATTCAATTAAGTTATACGAACTTACCAGGATTATTTTTCGATTTTGAATTCTGACTATCCCAAAACCTTTTATTTTCCACTGTCTACTTCCGAGATTGGTCTTTCCAAGTCTATATAAGCAATTTAAATTATTAATGTATCACATTCATCAATCTCAGCCCAAAAATTCACTCTATGGAAAAATTACCTTTTTACCCTTAACTTTGCACATTTTTACACTTTGGTCCCTAGGCTCGTAAAATGAAATGCATGCATTTTTCTTGGTTACCCAAGCCTAGCCGAATCATGTACTAGCTCATAGCAGCCCACATTTTCTTTTATTACACATATTCCTCCATTAAACTTCAAAGAACATGCATGTCACATATGGGTAAATTTTTGAACATAAACTCTAACTCAAAGTATGGGTAAAAATAGATAGATTAAGTTTTAAGGGTCTCAAAAATGTAAAGAACATTAAAAACGGGGCTAGGGAATCAAGCTTGAAATGTTGAAAACCCTAGCTATGGAGACTCCCAAATTCTCGGCACCATTAGAGAAGATGGACAACATTTTTGCGTGATTTTTTCCTTTTTATTCTTTAATTAACTAAATAACCAAAATGCCATTTTTACTAAACTTTGAATTTTTATCCATGCACACCTATTTTTGTCCAAAATTTTAGAACTTGGTCAAATTACTATTTAAGGGCATCTAATTAATAATCCAACTCAATTCCATGCTAAAAGCTTATAGAACTCAAGTTTTGCAACTTGTTCAATTTAGCCTCTAAAAATAAATTGGGCATCTTAGGCATAGAATTTCTTCATGAAACTTTTACACAAACATGTATTCATATCCTAGACCTCCTAATAATCATAAAATAATTATTTCTACTTTAGATTTGTGGTCTTGAAACCACTGTTCCAGCTAGGCCCTAAGTCAAGATGTTACAACTCCCCCCTTTAGGGATTTTCATTGTGACAGTCCTAATTCGACCCTAGTCGGAATGTGGTTTCGGGGCCACAAGACCGAGTCCCAAAATTTATTTAAAATTTGGTTGCATATCCTCTATGTGTATTAGTGTATGTGTGAAAATTTGATGTTTTAATTTAGACTTATGAATGTGAATTTCATGTGATTGACTTAGTTGAGAACTTAAGAAAATATGATAGGGGAATATGTAAGGATCAAATAATAACAAAGTGAGGAAACTTGGGTTTGCATATCAAATTGCCCAAAAACCCAAGTAGTGGCCGGCCAAGCCATGATGCCCCATCCACTAGGTTGAATTTCAATGCAATTCTTTTATTAGTAAACAATTAAAATAAATTAAAGAAAGGAATTAAAAAAGAAAAGATGAATAAAATAAGGAAGGAAGAGGGAGTATTCATCTTCTTTCTTTTTTTGCAATTGCCGTGAGTTAGGAGAAGGAAGGAAGAAATGCTCTAGACATTCGGCCAACTCAAAAGGGGTTGATTAAGCTCAAGAAGTTAAAGGAGGAGAATCAAGCAAAGGCAAAGGAAAGAACATCGAGTAGCCGAGTTGGAACCGTTTTACCCAACACAAGGTAAGTTATTAAGCATATATTTTGTATTGATTTAAATAATCATAATACCTATGTACTTATGCCGAATGGAATGATATATAAATGCATGTAGTGACAAAATTATCGAGTGTAAAAAGAAGTGAGATGTATTGAGTTGTTGATTTCGGCACTAAGTGTGCGGGTATAAACATTTACGATAATGAGATTGGCACTAAGTGTGCGAGTTTAATTGTATAGCACTAAGTGTGCGAGTTTGATTATTAAGCACTAAGTGTGCGGACTTACTATATATTTTCGAATAATTATTAACGTTAAGTGTGCGACTTTATCGAGTAGATCATGGATAGCGGAATGAGTAGATACTTTGAGTTCATGAGGAATAGACGTTATGTTTATATTTGGAACTGAGCTTGGTAAGTCTTGAACCTATGTGGTGATTATATTTGAAGTTAGGAACATAAGATTATTGTGGAATAGATGAAATGTTATTATTAGTATAATCTAAACAAAAATAAAATGATGTGTGGAAATGCATCAAATATCATATCGAATATCATACGAGATGTCAATGGAGGCTTGGCTAGTTGAGAGCATGTAATGATAAATGTACGTGAAATTATAGCATAGTCGGTATGGATGGAGTACCTAATCTTGCATTGTTTGTTTTCTTTTATGATACTTTATAAATGGATGGCAGTGTAATGCTTATGACTTACTGAATTATATACTCATTTGGTGTGTTTATTTGTCACTTATTTAGGTTCCTTTGATCCATTTTTGCGTGCTCGGGACCATCGTCGAAGTCATCACACCAGCTTGCAACTTTTTGGTATCTTCTTCTTAGTTGGTCTAAGAGAACATTTCGGCATGTATAGGCTATTATGTTTTGTTTGAACTTTGGTATGTATACTTTTAGCCATGCGAAAATGGCATAAATGTTAAGTTGGATTTGGTCTTATGATACTTAGTTATAAGTAATAGTTAAAGTCTATTTGATTATTATGCCGTTTGTCATGGCTAATCATTTCCGGTGTTACACTCATGATATGGTTATTGAGTAGTAAGGAAATGCTTGGTAATGATTAGCCTTTGGTATGGCTAGTCATGATCATACTTGGTGATATGTATGTTAAATTACTCTAATAGGTAAAATTTACTCTAATAATAGATGCAGACAGCAGTAGTGATGTGAAATTGAAAAATCAATAAAAATAGTATAAATGGAATTAAATAATGAATAAATTATGTAATCGAAGCTGGATGAGTCTATTTTCATATGGAAGAAACAAAACGACCATATGAGCTATATTTTATGAGATGTTTAAATTTTTGTGAAACAGGGCCAGAGCGATTTCTGGATCCCCTATTCTGACTTTGGAAATTCACCATAAATTTTTTAGAGATAATTAGAATTCATACTTTATATGTGAAGATTCATTATTGAGTCTAGTTTCATTAGAGACAAGCGGCATAGGCATTGAAGCCCTGTAGGGAGATATCTAAGTCGTAATGCTCAGAGGTCAGAGTAGTCGAATCCTGAAACAGGGGAGACTTTAACAAATAAACTGTACTAATTGGCCCAACAAAAAATGCTACAAAAATTTTATTAGATATATATATGAGTCTAGTTTCAGGAAAAATTTACGAAATTTGATTTCAAGTTTCAGAACTCAAGATACGAATTTTTAAGTGACTATAACGCAGATTGACAGCTTGTCTGGGAGTTTTAAAATAAATTGTTTGAGCTGTATAAATGATGAATTAAGCCCGATAACACCTCGTATTCGACCCCGGTGACGGCCACGGTTTTGGGGTGTTACATTTTTATTGGTATCAGAGTTATGGTTTAGTCGGTTCTAGGACTACCATAGCGCGTATGAGTCTAGCTATACATGCGTTAATGTTAGTGTTTAGCAGTGTGATGACTTCTGACGGCTAAAATTTTTGTTTTGATTAGTAAATGGATCTCGGTTTAGAGAGAACCTTAGCGGATGACGTTGAAATAATTTTATTATTATTATTATGAGGCCTTCGATATGAAAATAAGCATATGTTAAAGTTTCATGAAGAAATTCCTAGTATAAGGTGTCCAATTGGAAATTAAAGACCAAATAGAATAAATTGCAAAACTTGGGTTCTAGAAGCAATTTGTATGAAATTTCTTTGGATTGTTAATTAGGTCTTAAATAGCAATTTTCCCAATTTCTAAGTTTTTGGACAAAAATGGGCATGCATGGAAAAATTTGAAAGTTTAGTATGGAGGGGCATTTTGGTCATTTGGTAATAAAATTAATAAAAAGGGAAAATGAAAGCTAAAATCAACCATCTTCTTCCCCATAGCTGCCAAAATTTTTATGTTCTCCATAGCTAGGGTTTCAACATTTTCAAGCTCAATAGTAAGTGGTCCCTAGCCCCATTTTTAATGTTCTTTCTATTTTTGAGATCCTCGTAACAAGCACTCTCTTTTTCTACCCATATTTCAAGCTAGGGTTCAAGTTTAGAAATTTACCCATGCATGAGATGCTTGTGCTTTGATGATTTATAGAGTAACATGAGAGTTTAGAAGATAGTAAACAACTTCTACTAAGTAGTTTTTCATGGAAATGGCTTAAAGGACCATTTTGTAAAAGTTATGAAAATGGGTAGTAAAATGTGAAATGAAGAAAAATGTGGGCTGTTATAAGCTTGAAAAATATTCGGCTAGGCTTGGGTAACCTAAAAATTTCATGCATTTCATTATACGAGCCTTAGGACTAAATTGTAAAAAGTGTGAAAGGTTAGGGGCAAATTGGTCATTTTGCTCGGGGTGAGTTTATGCTAAAAATGAACAATGTGAGGTATTAATAATTTATTTTACTGATATAGACCCCGAGGAACCAATTCTTGAGATCGACCGTGGAAAACGAAAGGTTTCAGAATAACCGAAATACGATCCCGACACAATTACCAGGTAAGTTCATGTAACTTGAAGTAAACTCTTAATATAATTAAAATGTTTATTCTTGAATGTATGATAATTTAGGTATTCATTGCATGATAATTACATGAAATATGGTAGTATAAGTTAACAAAGAAAATTGAAGACCCCAATTGCATAAAAAAGATATCTGATGGATTTCTCGAAATGAATTGACGGTAAAAAGGATCTAGCCCAGACGAGTGTTCCTTTAGTCATCGAGCCTCCCGAAAAATATGTGTGGTAGTGGATTTAGCCCAGACGGGTAATCCGATTTAGGATCTGAATTTAGCCTAGACTGGTAATTCAGATCCGAGCTCATTAGAGCACATTTCGTTATAAGGGATTTAGCCTGAACTGGTAATCCCGACATTGCTCTATGAGTTTATGCTATGGGGGTTTAGCCTGGACTAGTAATCTCGCCGTAAGAGCGAGGTTCACGGGAGTGCATACTTAAAATGATCACTTGCATGATTTGATGTTGAATGGGATATCTATCGAGATTTCAAGAAATTCAACGGGATTAAAATGAGAAATGAGAATGGCAATTCTTGAATTGATGAGCTCATCTAAGCTTAATGCTATAATGTATTGACATGAGACTAACTTGATGATAGAGTGTATGTGATAGGGAAATTATATTATACTTGTTGGAGTGCAGAACTAATATGGTTGTATGCTAAACAACTGGTAAGTTTACTTTCTAGTTATCCGAACTTACTAAGCATGTTAATGCTTACCCCCTCTCTTTTCCCTTGTCTTATAGAGCTCGCGAACTCGTGAAGATTGGAAGACAGTTGGAGCTCCGATCACACTATCAATTTGTCTTGCTTTGGTATATAAAAACTTTTATTTTGTTATAATGGCATGTATAGGATTCTTGGTCATTTTGTTATATGTGTCATTTGGCTAGCCAAAGTAAAGGCTTAAATGACATGCTTATTCATTTTGTATATGGCCATAAGATATGACTCATATTGATGTAGGTTTTAAACCTACTAATTGTGCATGTTTATGCTCGAATGTTTCATGTGATGGTTGATGCGATATACCCTAAACGGGTGTGTGTAAAGTGACCAAATCATTTGGAAATGGTTTATGTCACAATTGGCATGGGTTATAAATAACCCAAGTATAAAATGGGATTGTTGAAATGTTAACCCTAACATAAAGAGGTAATATTAATATAGGTTAAAGAGGGTCATGAAGTAACATGTATGACCTTGGCCAAGAAGGTTTAAAATGTACATTTATACCTTGATAAATGTTCGAGAAGTATATTAGTATGTATGGATGTTTGAGGGTGACCAAAGGCTTGGGAAATAGCCTCTAAAAAGGTCCACACGGGTAGACACACGAGCATGTGTCTAGGTCATGTGTAACACAAAGTCAACTCCCATAGGCGTGTTGTACGGCTTTGTGTTCCCTGTACCTAGAATTTTAGGGTAGTATGCATGGTAGTAAACACATGGGTAGAGACAGGGCCATGTGTCTCAGCCATGTAGAGGACACAGTGTCTGGCCACGGGCGTATGCCTTGGCCGTGTGCTCCTAAATAAATGATGATGTCATAAATAGAATGTCCAGGCTTTTGCACACGAGCGTGTCGTGGCCGTGTGAGAAACACGGGTGTATGCCCGGCCGTGTGAAAACCCCTGTAGGTTTGAAATGAAAAATAATTCCACATAGGTACGGGACACGGGCGTGTCCCAAGCACACAGGCGTATTCATTGCCTTCAACGGGCGTGTGAGGCTTAAACATGAATTTTTTTTCAAAAATTTTCTTAAGTTCTCAGTTTAGTCCTGGACCACTTTTAACTCATGTTTTGGACGTCGTAGTCCCATAATAGGGACAATATGATTTTTTTCAATTGGTTTTTAAATTGAAATGAAATTTTATAACCCGTTCTTTTTGGAATGTTACGGTTGTGTACTGTAATGCCTCGTGCCTTGTCCCGGCCTCGGTACGGGTAAAGAGTGTTACATTTAGCAGTATCAGAGCTACAATTTAGTTGATTCTTGGACTAACGTAACATGTATCGAGTCTAGCTATACATGCCATTATACAAGTTAAGATAGTGTGACATCTCCTAACCATTTCAATTGTATTTGTATTTAGTAATATCTTCCAGTCAAGCCCAAGATGAGTCCGAGGGAGCCAAGAGCAATGCTCCAGCTTCTGTACAATGAGCTACTTTTAGTAGTAGTAGAAGGCCTATGTCTGAGGGTCGGGAAGAGGCGAAGGCTGCCTTTTTCGAAATGATGGATTAGTGGTTTGCGGATTACTTGAGAAACTGCCCCAATATACCATGACCTCCTCTGCCCCCTGCTCGACCTGAAGAGGAAGTGCCACAAGGTATGGCATCCGTGAGAATTGGTAAGGCCCTAGTGGATAAACTTAGGAAATATGGAGCCGAAGAGTTTAGGGCCACGATTGATGATGACCTGGAACGTGCTAAATTTTGGCTCGAGAATACCATGCGAGTTCTCAACGAAATGTCGTGTACTCCTGAGGAAAGCTTGAAATGTGCGGTGTCACTATTGAAGGACACTGCATACCACTGGTGGAAGACTATATCCTCGGTGGCTCCGAAAGATAGTATCACATGGGAATTCTTCCAAGTAGAATTTAGAAAGAAATAAATTAGTCAGAGGTTCTTGGATCAGAAGCGAAAGGAGTTCCTGGAACTCAAACAAGGAAGTAGAACCGTGTCAGAATATGAAAGGGAATTCGTGAGTTTGAGTTATTACGCAAAGGAATGGGCCCAAACAGAGACAAAAATGTGTAAGCGCTTCGAGGAAGGTATGAATGAGGAAATTAAGTTGTTAATTGGGATCCTTTAGATACGAGAATTTGCTGCATTAGCCAATCGGGCCAAGAAGGCTGAAGAGCTTAATAATGAAAGTAAACAAGCAAAGAGAGAAGCTTGAGTTTCGAGTAAGAGATCTAGCGGCAGAACACACTCTTTCCCCAAGAAGAAATCGAGAGGTCAACAAGAACGTTCCACTGCATCGGTGGGATATTTGGGTAGGAGAAGAAGCTCTAAGCGTCATAACCCGAAGTCTTCTTACCCTATGGTAACTAGTGTGGGAAGTGTAGATGATCAAAAGCTGAGATGTAAAAGTTGCAACAAATTTCATTTCAGAGAGTGTCGAATGAAGAGCAGAGCATGCTACAGATGTGGTTCTCTTGACCAATTCGTTAGAGATTTCCCGTAGCGAGCTGATAAAGAGGTCGAATTAGCTCCGAAGCCGAATGATCCTATTTCTAGAGGTAGACCTCCGAGACATCCCGGAAGTGCAAGCGGCTGTTGAATGGTTGCCAAGGATACTACTACAAAATTTGAGGCTCGAGCCCTAGCGAGAACTTACGCAATACGCGCTCGAGAGGAAGCCTTAGCTTCTGATGTTATTACGGGTACATTTTCTCTCCATAATACTCATGTTATTACCTTGATTAACCCAGGATCGACCTATTCATACATTTGCATGAAATTGGTGTCTAGAATGAATATGTCTGTGGAACCAAAGAAATTTGTGATCAAGGTGTCGAACCCTTTAGACAAGTCTATATTAGTAGATAAGGTTTGTAAGAATTGTCCCTAGATGATCCAAGGTCATTATTTTCCGGCTAACCTTATGCTTTTTCCATTTGATGAGTTTGACGTAATACTTGGCATGGATTGGTTGACTGTTCATGAGGTGGTTGTAAATTGTGGTAGCAAGAGTATTAAATTGAAATTCTTATATGGTGAAATTCTCTGGGTTGATTCAAATGAGTTGGATGCACCGCGGTTGTGATTACCTCAATGTTGGCTCAAAGGTATATGAGAAAAGGGTACGAAGCTTACCTTACTTTCGTATTGAATACTAAAGAATTTGAGTTGAAGATTAAGTCGGCACCGATAGTCTGTGAATATCTAGACGTGTTCCTAGAAGAGCTACTCGGATTACCTCCCGTTAGAGAGGTATAGTTTGAAATTGAACTTGTACCAGGAACAACGCCTATTTCTATTGCCCCATACAAAATGGCCCCAACTGAGTTGAAAGAGTTAAAATCATAGTTGCAAGAATTGATTGACAAAAGTTTCACAAGACCGAGTTCTTCACCTTAAGGTGCTCCCATATTATTCGTGAAAAAGAAAGATGGTTCGATAATGTTATGTATAGACTACCGGCAACTCAACAAGGTGACTATTAAGAACAAGTATCCTTTACCAAGGATTGATGATTTGTTTGATCAACTGAGAGGAGCCACAGTGTTTTCAAAGATAGACCTAAGATCCAGCTACTACCAGTTGCGAGTTAAAGAGTCGGACGTGCCTAAGACTGCCTTCAGGACGAGGTATGGTCACTACGAGTTCCTTGTCATGCCTTTTGGTCTAACAAATGCTCCAGCTGCATTTATAGACTTAATGAATCGTGTTTTCCTACCATACTTGGACAAGTTTGTTGTGGTATTATCGACTATATTTTGATCTATTCCCATAATGAGTCCGAGCATGCTGAACATTTGAGGACTATTTTATAGACTTTACGAGACAAGCAACTATATGCTAAGTTTAACAAAAGTAAATTTTGGCTTTGAGAGGTCGGATTCTTCGGTCACATTGTCTCGAGTGATGGCATCCGAGTCGATCCAAATAAGATTTCTACTATTGTAGAATGGAAGCCGCTAAAGAATGTAACTGAGGTTAGAAGCTTCTTGGGCTTAGCCGGTTACTACCGATGCTTTGTAAAAGGATTTTCTATGATCGCAACTCCCTTGACGAGGTTGCTGCAAAATGATGTTAAGTTTGAACGGTCAGAAAATTGTCAGTAGAGTTTTTAGAAATTAAAGACATTACTGATAGAAGCTCCAATTTTAGTGCAACCCGAGCATGGAAAAAAATTGGTGGTCTATAACAATGCGTCCTTGAATGGACTAGAGTGCGTACTGATGCAAGAGGGCAAGGTGATAGCCTATGCTTCGAGGCAACTAAAGCCACATGAGAAAAATTATCCAATACACGACTTGGAGCTAGCTGCCATTGTATTTGCCTTGAAGATTTGGAGACACCATTTGTATAGTGAAACTTGCCATGTATTCACCAATCACAAAAGTTTGAAGTACTTGATGACTCAAAAGGAATTGAATTTGAGACAACAGAGATGGTTAGAGTTGATTAAAGATTATGAGCTGATAATTGATTCTCACTCAGGAAAGGCGAACGTAGTCGCCGATGCCTTGAGTAGGAAGTCCTCGTTTGCATTGAGGGCTATGAACACATGATTGGCATTGTCTGATGATGGTTCAATTTTGGTGGAGTTAAGAGCCAAACCGACATTTCATTGAGAAATTTGTGCAGCTCAGATCAATGATGGTGACTTGCAAGTCAGAGCATAATGTGAGACGGGCGTGAAATCAGATTTTCGGATTGGTCTCGATGGTTGCTTGATATTTTGAGATAGGGTCTGTGTACCCAAAGATAATGAACTTATTCGGAAAATTTTGCAAGGGGCACATGATAGCCATTTGTCTATTCATCTAAGAAGTAATAAGATGTACAATGATTTAAAGACAATGTATTGGTGGAATGGTATGAAAAGAGATATCTCTGAATTTGTATCGGAATGCTTGATATGCCAGCAGGTCAAGGCTGAACACCAAGTACCTTCAGGTTTGTTACAGCCTGTGATGGTCCCCGAATGGAAGTGGGACAGGATTATCATGGATTTTGTGACTGGATTACCGTTGACCCCGAAAAAGAAAAATGCTGTTTGGGTTGTGGTTGATAGACTAACGAAGTTAGCTCACTTTATTCTGGTATGGATAGATTTCTCTCTTGATAGATCGGTTGACTTTTACATATCCGAGATTGCGAGGTTACACGGGGTACCGTTGTCGATCATTTTAGATAAGGACCCGAGATTCACTTCGAGATTTTGAAAGAAACTACAACAAGCCTTGGGTACAAAGTTGAGTTTTAGTACGACATTCCACCCACAGACTGATGGTCAGTTTGAGCAGATGATTTAGACTCTCGAGGACATGTTACAGTGTTGCGTCTTTGAATTTCAAGGCAGTTGGGAAAAATACTTGCCATTGGTGGAATTCGCTTACAATAATATTTTTCAGACGATTTTGAAAGTGGCTCCTTATGAGGCATTGTATGGCCGAAAGTGTTGAACTCCACTGTATTGGACAGAACTCAAGGAAAGTCAAATTCATGGGGTTGATTTAGTCAAGGAAACTGAAGAAAAGGTTAAAGTGATATGAGACTGTTTGAAAGTGGCATCAGATAGGCAAAAGTCATATGTCGATTTGAAAAGAAAAGAGATTGAATTTCAAGTTGGAGATAAAGTGTTCTTAAAAGTATCTCCATGGAAAAAGGTCTTGAGATTTGGTTGAAAATGCAAACTGAGTCCAAGGTTTATCGGACCATATGAGATTACTGAGAAAGTTGGACCGTTAGTCTATCACTTAACACTGCCATCCGAATTAGAAAAGGTTCACGATGTATTCCATGTGTTTATGTTGCATAGATATAGATTAGATCCCTCTCACATGATTTCACCAGCGAAAGTTGAGATTAGACCGTACATGACCTATGGTGAAGAACCGGTCAAGATTTTAGCTCGAGAAGTTAAGTAGTTGAGGAATAAAAATATAGTCTTGGTGAAAGTTTTATGGCATAGACATGGAGTGGAAGAAGCCACATGGGAACCTGAAAAAGTCATGATAACTCAGTATCTGAACCTATTCACTAGTAAGACTGTCGAGGACGAAAGTCCTTAAGGGGGAGAAATATAACATCTCGAAATTGGGCCTAGTCGGAATAGTAGTTTTGCGACCACAAATCTGACATTAAAATAATTGTTTTATTATTATTATAAGGCCTAGGATATGAAAATAAGCATATGTTAAAGTTTCATGAAGAAATTCCCAGTATAAGGTGTCTAATTGGAAATCAGGGACCAAATTGAATAAATTTCAAAACTTGGATTCTACAAGGAATTTGTATGAAATTTCTTTGGATTATTAATTAGGAGTTCTTAAATAGCAATTTGCCCTATTTCTAAGTTTTTGAACAAAAATCGGCATGCATGGAAAAATTTGAAAGTTTAGTATGGAGGGGCATTTTGGTCATTTGGTAATAAAATTAATAAAAAGGGAAAATGAAAGCTAAAATCAGCCATCTTCTTCCCCATAGCTGCCAAAATTTGTATGTTCTCCATAGCTAGGGTTTCAACATTTTCAAGCTGAATAAAAAGTGCTCCCTAGCCCCATTTTTAATGTTCTTTCTATTTTTAAGATCTTCGAAACAAGCTCTCTCTATTTCTACCCATATTTCAAGTAGGGTTCATGTTTAGAAATTTACCCATGCATGATATGCTTGTTCTTTGGTGATTTATAGAGGAATATGAGAGTTTAGAGGATAGTAAACAACTTCCATTTTGTAAAAGTTATGAAAATGGGTAGTAAAATGTGAAATGAAGGAAAATGTGAGTTGCTATAATCATGAAAAATATTCCGCTAGGCTTGGGTAACCTAGAAATTTCATGCATTTCATTTTACAAGCTTTAGGACTAAATTGTAAAAAGTGTGAAAGGTTAGGGGCAAATTGGTCATTTTGCCTGGGGTTATTAAGCCGAAAATGAACAACCTGGGGTTAGTTTAAGCCGATAATGAACAATGTGAGGTATTAATAATTTTTTTTACTGATATAGACCTAAGGAACCAATTCTAGAGGTCGACCATGGAAAACGAAAGGTTTTGGAATAACCGAAATGCGAACTCGAAACAATTACCAGGTAAGTTCGTGTAACTCGAAGTAAACTCTTAATATACTTAAAATGTTTATTCTTGAATGTATGATAATTTAGATATTCATTGCATGATAATACATGGAGATGGTAGTATAAGTTAACGAGAAAATTGAAGATCCCGATTGAATAAAAAGGATATCTGATGGATTTCTCAAAATGAATTGACAGTAAAAAGGATCTAGCCCGGACGGGTGTTCCTTTAGTGGTCGAGCCTCCCGAAGAATATGTGTGGTAGTGGATTTAGCCTGGACGAATAATCCGATTTAGGATCTGAATTTAGCCTGGACTGGTAATTCAAATCCGAGCTTATTAGAGCACATATCGTTATAAGGGATTTAGCCTGGACTAGTAATCCCGACATTGCTCTATGAGTTTATGCTACAGGGGATTTAGGCTGGACTGGTAATCCCGCCATAAAAGCGAGGTTCACGGGAGTGCATACTTAAAATGATCACTTGCATGATTTGACGGTGAATGGGATATCCATCGAGATTCAGAGAAATTCAATAGGATTAAAATGAGAAATAAGAATGGAAATTCTTGAATTGATAAGCTCATCTAAGATTAATGCTATAATGTACTGACATGAGACTAATTTGATGATCGAGTGTATGTGATAGGGAAATTATATTATACTTGTTGGAGTGAATATCTAATATGGTTGTATGCTAAACAACTGGTAGGTTTACTTTCTAGTTATCTGAACTTACTAAGCATGTTAATGCTTACCCCCTCCCTTTTCCCTTGTCTTACAGAGCTCGCGGACTCGTGAAGATTGGAAGACAGTTGGAGTTCCAATCACACTGTCAACTTGTCTTGCTTTGGTATATAGAAACTTTTATTTTTTATAATAGCATGTATAGAATTCTTGGTCATTTTGTTATATGTGTGGTTTGGTTAGCCAAAGTAAAGGCTTTAATGATATGCTTATTCATATTGTATATGGCCATGAGATATGGCTCATATTGATGTAGGTCGTAAACCTACTAATTGTGCATGTTTATGCTCAAATGTTTCATGTGATGGTTGATGCGATATACCATGAGTGGGTGTGTAAAGTGACCAAATCATTTGGAAATGGTTTATGTCACAATTGGCATGGGTTATAAGTAGGCCAAGTATAAAATGGGATTTTTGAAATGTTAACTCTAACATAAAGAGGTAATATTAATATAGGTTAAAGAGGGTCATGAAGTAACATGTATGGCCTTGGCCAAGAAGGTTTAAAGTGTACATTTATACCTTGATAAATGTTCGAGAAGTATATTAGTGTGTATGGATGTTTGAGGGTGACCAAAGTCTTGGGAAATAGGCTCCAAAAAGGTCCACACGGGCAGACACACGGGCATGTGTGTAGGCCGTGTGTGACACACAGTCAGTTCTCATGGGCATGTTGTACGACCGTGTGTCCCCTGCACCTAGAATTTTAAGGCAGTATGGTTGGGAGTAAACACACGGGTAGAGACAGGACCGTGTGTCTCAGCCGTGTGGTTGACACGGCCTCTGGCCACAGGCATGTGCCTTGGCCGTGTGCTCCTAAATGAATGATGACATCATAAACAGAATGTCTAGGTTTTTGTACAAGGGCTGTGACACGGGCCAGGGACATGGGTGTTGCCTGGCCGTGTGGAAACCCCTGTAGGTTCGAAATGAAAAATAATTCCACATGGGTGTGGGACACGGGCGTGTCCCAAGCACACGTGATTGTCCCAAGCAGACAGCCGTGTGCATTACCTTCACACAAGCATGTGAGGCTTAAACGTGAAAATTTTTTTCAAAAATTTTCTTAAGTTCTTGGTTTAGTCTCGAACCGCTTTAATGCATGTTTTGGACCTCGTAGGCCCATAATAGGGACAATATGATTTTTTTCTATTGGTTTTAAAATTGAAATGAAATTTTATAATCTGTTCTTCCTGGAATGTTCACGGTTGTGTACGGTAATGCCTCGTGCCTTGTCCTGGCCTCGGGTATGGGTAAGGGGCTTTACATGTGGACATCATTAATGTGACTAAGTAAGGTTATATAAGTAATTTAATTAGTAAATAATTAAAATAGGTAAAACAAAACCAAATTATTTTATTCATCATCTTTTAGCCGAAAATTTGAAGAAGTAATAGGCATTGGAATAGCTTGAAACTTTCGGCCATTGTTCTAGCTTGAATGTAAGTCTATTTTTGTTTGGTTTTTAATGATTTCTATGTTTTTGAGATCGTTGCAACTAGGTCTAGCTAGCCCAGGGACTATTTTGCAAAACTGTTAAAGATTTTGACTGTTGCCATTGGTGAATAAGCATGTATTTTGATGTTTGATGATAAATTATGAATGTTTGTTGTGAATTATACAAGTTTATATAAAGTGATTTTTAGTGAAATTGCAAAGTAGGGGTTAAATTATGAAATGTGGAAACTTTGAGGCTGAAATGTGAAATAAATGAAAAGTGTAACACCCCTAACCCGTATCTGTCTTCGAAACAGTATTTCAGAGCATTACCGGAACTTTCAGACCATTTTAAAAATAATTTATGTAAATTACTATTCATTAACTGAGATCATTTAAAACATCCTTTTATTGGACCATTGAGGCCCAATACGAGCATTACAATTGAGTTGGGACTTAATCGGGAGCTCTAAGAATTTTTTGTGACATTTCAAAAGTTTTCCAATGTGCAGGGCTCACACGCCCGTGTGGTCCAAGAGACACGCCCGTGTGACCCTGGGACACGCCCGTTTGACCCTGGGACATGCCTGTGCTAGAGGTCGTGTTCAACCGCGTGTAACTCTTTGACTTGTGCTCACGGTTAGGCCACACGCTTGTGTGCTAGGCTGTGTGGTTAATTAATTCAATTCGAAATTAGGTGCAAGTTTCACAAGGCCAAGACACACGCCTATGTTCTAGGCCGTATAGCACACACAGCTAAGACACACACCCTTGTCTTTGCTCGTGTGCTCAATTCTGAGCATTCTGTTTCTCAAAATTAAGGTACAGGGAACACACGACATAACCACATGCCCATGTACTAGGCCGTGTGTCACACAAGGTCTAGACACACGCCTGTGTGTCTGCCCGTGTGGACAAAATAAAGCCATTTCCTAGCCTCATTTGTCACCCGAATTTACCATTTTCCTTCACTAAAACATACCAAACATATTCCAACCATTTCAAGAATCCAAATTAAGAAATTTCTATCATTCAACATGGCATATCATTGCATGCGTACATGTTACAATCTTACCTTAGTTCAATCCATGTATTAAACATGATTTGATCAACTACTTAACATATATATAGCTACCATAGCATGACATTACAAGTATATAAAAACAACTATTACTAGCCATTCCAATGGCTAGATTACAAGCATCATTATCAAACCACTAATGGTCAAGTTGTCCTATACATGCCATTATACTAAAGTGATTTTGCTGTATATACCCAAAATAACTAATTGATAGTGTGACGATGCTCCAATGATCTCCAACCTTCGCGAGCTTCCGAGCACTATAAAACCGGGAAAATAAAATAGAGTAAGCATTACATGCTTAGTAAATTCGTATAATGGAAACTAAACTTACCAATCCCGTTTATTAAATCTAAGCATATAACATCATGTTTTTCCATCCATTAGCAAAATTTCCTAAACACATACATTCAATCAAACATGTTAGTCATCGAAATCCTTATATCAATCAAGTAAACATAGATGAGCTCTTCATACTATTTTTTTCAAGACATCATTCATTTCATTCCATAATTCTCATGTCATGCCAAGAGGTTTTGTGTTTGTTGAATCATTGAAATTTTCGATGGATGCTCAAGTAGTACACTCGAGGCGTACGATTCAATAATCCGTTAATTCTTATTCAAGGGTACCCATTAGGGCACTAAATCAGGGAACACACTCTTGAGCCACATATTGTATAACAGGAATACCAGTGCAGGCTAAATCCTTTATATAACATATGCTCAAAAGGGCACAATTAGGATTACCAGTCCATGCTAAACCTTAATCATAGCGTATAATCGAGAGGTACTGTATCAGGATTACCCATCCGGGCTAAATCCTTCCTAAAATGAGGCTAATAGGATTACTCATTTGAGATAAATCCCGTCTACAATAAATGCAAGACCTCATCCATTTCGAGAAAGCACATATATTAATCGGAATTCAATATTCAATTGGGACTTAACCCTTTTTCACCATTTCAAGCATGTATTAAATTTTCCATTATAGCATTCAAGTAATACATTTCAATATAAGTCATATTACATACAAACACAACATTCAATTAACATAATTACATGCTCAATTAAGTTACACGAACTTACCTCGACACTTGTTCGCGTATAAAATCTACTAATCTGAAACCTTTTCTTTTCCTCGATCTAACCTCGAATGTGAGTTGTTTGGATCTATATAAAAAGCTTTAATCATCAATTTCTCATATTTCATACTCATTTGGACTCAATTTATGTCCTAGGAAAAATTACCATTTTGCCCCTAACTTTTCCATAAATTTCAATTTCATCCCTAGGCTCAAAAAATGAAATTTGTGCAATTTGCTCCCTATTCTAAGCCTAACCAAAATTCCATTACAAAATTTACAGCACATGTATTCATAAAAATTTAGAATTTTTCATCAATTTCACAAGCTTACATTTTAGTCCCTAAATCATGTTTTCATCAAAAATCACTTTGAAAAAATTCTTTATCTACCAACAACCTTTCATTTTCTACCATAAGTTTCTCATTTTTAGCATATTCATCCATGACCATTTTCCATACTTTGATAACTTTTTAAATTGATCACCAAAATAGATAGATTAAGCTATCCTAGTTTCAAAAATATCAAAATTACTATAAAGGAAACTTACCCAATTAAGCCTTGAAAGTTTCTTCTCTCTCTCCTAGGGTTTCCATATAATTTTGGGGTTGAAGATGACAGAATAATAAGATGATCTCTTTTTATCATCTTTTTAATTAATCAATTATTTCAATTTCCAATTTTGTCCCTACTCTTTTCTAATTTTTCCAAGGATAAGTCACCAAAAATCTACATACTTTTCTTTAATGGTCTAATTACCATATAAGGACCTCTAGTTTTGAATTCCATAGCTATTTAATTCTTATAGCTACTAGAATTCAACTTTCACATTTTATCAATTTAGTCCTTTTCATAATTAAACACTTAATTGATAAAATTTTTGTATCAAAATTTTCACACATGTCTATCATAATACAGACCATATAATAAAATAAAAATAAACTTTATTTTCGGATCGGATTTGTGGTCCCGAAACCACAGTTCCAATTTCTCTAAAATATGGGCTGTTACAAAAAGTATGTGCTGCTAGGGGCATAATAGTAATTCAGATAGCATGGGTTGTGGTTAAATTGCATTAATTTGTTTTTTTGTGAAATAAGGAATAAATTGTAAAAGTTGTGAAACACTAGGGGCAATTGTGTAAAAGTACCTTAAAGTGAATTTTGGACTAAATTGGATAGGAAGATGATTAAATAAGTTAATTTTGATTACATATAGATCAAGAAAAGCAAAACTCAGATCTAGATCGAGGGAAAAACAAAGTTCTCGACTAATCAGTCAGTTTAGCCGTTTTTTTATTCAAGGTAAGTTCGTATGTAATAAGCATTGTTATATATATGTTTTAAATGCTTTGATATTGCATAAACTGTGAATACGAGACTACAGACATATTCGACAATGATTCAACGGTGATTCGGCATTGGAATAGATTTGGATACTAGTGACATGTCATTAGGGAATTATTGTCATTATGTGATCCGGGTGCTGGTCCTGTACGTCCTACCAGTGGCTGAGTATACCAGCATGTGCTGCTGTTACTTGACAACTTGTGTGAGCAGCACCGTGTAGCTACGTTTTGACCCACAACTTGTGTGAGCAGGGCCATTGATAGCTCTAGTGTGAGCAGTATATGTGATATGAGATTGAGATAGCTTCGGCTATCCCGTTGATAGCTCTAGTGTGAGTAGTGTATGTGATATGAGATGGAGATAGCTTCGGCTATATATATGGCACTTAGGGTGCTAGTTCCCCATGTATCCGATAGTATTCCGAATGGTTCAACGGGTAAATGAAAGACATGGATGTGTATTATATTGATATGAGATGGTACATGTATGTACATGAACTGTTAAGCTTAGTTGAAGAAGCCGTGAAGTTCATATACATAAGACTTTGATTGAAAATGTGAAAGGTTTGTTAGTTAAATGAATTACATGTTGATATGTTCAAATTGATGATTTGTATATTTATGATAAGATTGATTTTATTTCATACGAGCTTACTAAGCTATACAGCTTACTTCGTTTATTTTTCCATGTTTTATAGTGAATTTAAAGCTAGCTCAGATTCAGGGATCCTCGAAGGCTTCATTACACTATCCAACTATCAATGTGGTACTTTTGAGTTTATGTTTTGGTCATATGACATGTATAGGATTTTGGTATTTTTTGTTATGTGATAATAATGGTTTTAGCGATATAAATTGGCTTGGAAATGCTTATGTTTTGATTTGTATATATTTCCAGATAAGTTGGCTTATTTTGGTATGTTTGAATCATGTATACATATATGCGTATATGGCTTGTGTGATGTTTAGAATATTGGATATGTGATGCTTCTGGATAGTTAGTAGTATGGATAGCAAATGGTTGAATTATGAATATTGGTATGTTAGTGAATCTAGCCATTAATGCACATTTGAGTTTGGTATGAATTTGGATGACATATTATGGTATTTATGTTTTGTATTGGTTGACGTAGGAAATGATATGAATTATGCTTGAGTGGAGTTGTTGTTGAATGCCTATTGATTTTATGTTTTGGTGCCATTAAATTTGGTATACATGTGTATAAGACAAGGTGGCAAAATGGCTTGGTAAATAGCCTATTTTTGTCCACACGGACAGAGACACGGGCGTGTGTCTCAGCCATGTGTGATTCACTGTCATGTACACGGCCGTGTGTCCCCTGGTGTTGAAATTAAAATCAAGTCGGTATGCTCTACACGGCCTCACACATGGGTGTGTGACTTGGCCATGTGGCACAAGTCATTATACCCTACAGGTTTGGCATGGCCTGGCACACAGGCATGTATGGCCATTTTTAGGGCACACGGGCTAGCCATACAGACTCATGTCTTGGCCGTGTGACCCAAGTCAGATAGTTACATGGGGTTAGACACGGGCTGGGACACGGCCACGTGTTTCCATTTTGAATGTCCACACGAGCATGTTTGTTGGCCGTGTGAGACACACGGTAGGGCCACACGGGCGTGTGTCCCCTGTTTTTTTGAGAAAAGTTTCTAAGTGTTCAAAACTTTTCCAAAGTTATCGGTTTAGTCCCGAACCACTTCTAATGCATGTTTAGGGCTTCATAGGCTCGTATTAAGGACAAATTGATTGGTTGTGAATGGATTGTATTTGAATTGACTAATTGTATGTGAAAGGTATTTGTAAATGTTTGTAAGTTCGGTAATGCTCCGTAACCCTATTCTGGTATTGAAAACAGGTGAGGGGTGTTACAGTGGTGTAATGCTGGGGTTTGTGTAAATGCACACATTCGTTATCAAGTACTAAGTAAGTATCGAGTTATTGTCTCCACAGGGATTGTATTTGTGCTAAGTCACTTAATTTGTAAAATTATATTAACAATTTGGTAAATAAAAGCACAATTTAGTTGAGAGGTGATGATTAAAATATATTAGACTAAATGCAGTGACCCCTAATGCAAATTAACCTAAGAATGCAAAATATATGAATGAAATAGATTCTAGCAAAATTAAACCCAATTTGCAACAATTATAACATAAATAAACCAGGACAATTACTTTAATTAAACTCAATTTATTAGCAACATGCTTAATAAAAACATTCCAGGGCAACTCGATCGTTCATGAGTTTGGAAACCATGTGAGGTCCTTTCGGAAGCCTTTACTTAGTAAATACGCATTTTAATAATCCTTATTTACTAAGGGTTTCTTAGTATTCATGCGAGGTTGCAGGGATGTGTTAGGTTTGAAACAGTTTAAACACACAAATCTAAAAATTATGCAAATAACAAAGCCTAGTTAGGGTTGTCACACAACCTGCAATTTAATCAGGTTATGATCTAAATTGAGCATGCACATTTCAATTATGCACCCACTAGCCGTCTTCTCGTTAGGATCGCTCAGCTAATTTAGGTGCATTTCAATCATGTATGAACGAAATACAAACTTGATTTTAATTGAAAACATGATCGATTGAGGCACAAACATTATAATCATGAATCTAATAAATATTATTTAATCAAAACAATCATCCTAGCTTAAATAAAATTAAGCTAACATTGTTGTAAACAAGAACAAAGAACACATAGCAAACATCTTTAAATTAAATTAATGAAAAGAAAGATTAAACCCAATTCAGAGTGGCTGTCACCCAATACTCTGACTAACAAGGCTAATTCATTCCTTTGCTTTGCTCTTTTGCTGATGGCTCTCCAAGGTGGCCGACCAAGGGTTCTTTAAAACGCTCAAATCCTAAAATCTTTATGAAAAGATGATGATAGGTGTGGGGAGAAAAGAAGAATGCTGAGAGAATTTAGAGAGGAGAGAATGATGAATGATGAGGGATGAGTAGAAATGTGAGAATGAGGTCTTATTTATAGGTGAGGAGAGGGGGATAGTTTACAAAAAATAGGAGTTTTCATCTTTTGAAGCATCTTCCATGGGTGGCCAACCATAAATGGAGGAAGTTGAGCAGATTTTTGCTTGATTTTTGGTCCATTTGAGTGCCACAACAACTCAGGACTGAGACTCAGTCAAGTACAAATCTTCAGGTAAATCTCTAATTTCTTCAACTCTTCAAGGACCTTGTGTAATTAAACCAAAAAGTGGTTTATGGACAGCCATGTGCAGCCAAATTTTGGGTTGACTTGGTCCCCAATTTGGACGGTTTTGTAATCCAGCAAAGCTATCAGACCTGTCCAGAATAAATCAATAAGTTAGAGGACCAAAGAATAAAATTTATTCAATTTAATTAATTAATTTAAAACCCAAATTATTAATGAAATATTTTAAAATGAATTATTAAATATAATTTTATATTTTATTATTTAATTTAATCATTCATGTCCCACTTTATATCTCAAAAAATATAATTTATTTAAATTAATATAAAATAAGCCATTTATTGCATGAAAACTATATAATAAAGCATGAAATCACATTTTAATAATTTCTATATCCTAATTTCATATTTTCACATATTTCATTAGTTTATTAAATAATTACTTAGTTTTAACACAATTTTAAGTAAAAAGGTTATAAACGACATAGGAAAAATCCTATATATTTTTCCGTTTACACACCTCCAAACTTAAATTATTGCTCGTCTCGAGTGATGTTCATGCACAACAAAAGGTCTTGCTAAGGAAAAATTGCTAATTGTGTAAGTATCATCAATCTTTGTCTCATAATCATGCATTAATAAGTTCATGCTCATCAATCTTCTTTATTAACAAGTAATTCAAGTGCAAACATGCTTTAAGATTATACTGAGCTTCAAAATATGCCAACATGAACTATAGTTTGCATGTATGTCACAGTCATAGATAACATTCTTCATTCAACATTATTTCCTATCAATCAAGTAAACAATCACAAGGCTTATTTATGGTCTTCATATGTTGAACTTAAGACTTCCTGTCCACTAATGTAGGTGACATAATCATCAAATCAATAGGCCTTTTATAAGGTTGTAATGGGGCTCAGTTAAAGGTAAGGATTTTAAGAGATGGGACATTTCGGTTTAAAAATCTTAACCTTCAACTTTGTCTTGGTTTTCTCGTAATACAACCTTTTTCTTTAAGTGAACCTTTGGAACACCCCCAAACTTATTTTGAAGTCAAGCTCATACATTTTTCCTTTTTTGGAGATTGAGAAAACTTTTCTTCGCTCTTTTTCTTTTCTTTTTTTATAAGCATGAGCACATACATCTTTATGAAAACTTTCTCAAATGTTACTTACCAAGACAACTTTAGTTAAGATAGGTGCACAAAATTAGGATAACTTTAAAAGATGGTAATGTTAATGTGGCTTATAGTGTAGGTTCATTGCAATAAACATGCTTTTAAGCTCAAACTTGCACATATCCATCAAAATTGACAACTCCGATTTCTTTGAAGCACTTGAAGAAGTCAGCATAGGAGTTGCAGATTCAGGTTCAACACTTAGCTTGACTGGTTCTTCTTCTGGCTCAACCCTTGGGTCAGGGATTTTTGGTTCCCTATCAGATTCTTCCTTTTCAGTGTCTGTAACTAATTAGCTTTAGTCTCAGTTTCATCTATTGACTCTTCTGTATCTGGCTCAGTTGGCTCTTCTTGCTCGCCTTGAGTCAACTCATGCACCTTCTCTACTAACCTTTCAAGATCATACGTTGAAATGCCCCCTGGAACATATCGCCCCTTCAGATTTGCTTGTGTTCTAAAACATGCCCTTAAGCAAAGTGAAGTAATTAATGATGGGAAATAAGCACTTCCTGCCTTATTTTTGGCACAATTGTGAATCTCCTTGAGGATAATTTTCCCAACATTAAGGGACTTTTCTGTCAAGATTGCATATAACAAGAGCATCCGTTCCATCGAGATGGTGGAACTATGTGATATAGGCATAAAACTGTAGCGAACGAAATAAGACCATACCTTTGCTACTAATTTTAGGTATTCCCTTCGGAAAAAATGGCTCCTATACTTTCTTATAATCCATTGGGATCCCGAATTTGTCAGAACATCAAGCACTTGTTGAAGAAAGTTCCAACTAATATTGTTCATCATAGGGTAGTACTCATCTTCTTTAACATCCGGTAAGTTAAACAAATCATTGATGGACTTAGAAGTAAGAGGTACCTTTTTCTTTCGAACGATGACCTCAGTAGCATCTTGTATAGTCAAACTAGCATATAATTCTAGAACTAGTTCATCATCGGGATGTGAACGACCATCAAAAAATTGTTCCCACTTGAGAGCATTGATTTTCTTTCTAATCGGTATAGGAACAACCATCAAATCATTATTCTTCGGGTTAAAGCCTTTGTAACATCCTGATTTTCAGATTTATTCGCGGTTTTCAATATTTTGTAAAGTTTTTAAAATTTCGTATTTGGATGTGAAATTAATATTTTGAGTAGGTAAATGGGCTTATGGAAGGCCCATGTGTTGGCCAAAACCCGGTTGAATTTTTGAATTTTTGGACTTAGGAGTTAGGGGTTCTGGCTAAGTGGCCATTAAGTGGAGTGATGGGTAAATTGCATCACAAAAAGAGCCTTAGTAAAGTGGCAAGCGTGACGCCACTAGGCTCCTAAAAAGGTGGCGTGTGGAGCATTAGGGAAGGCATGGGATCGATTCCCTGTGTTGACAAATAGATGCATTTATTTTTTAAGTGCAGGAGGGGTAAGTGTTGGAGTCCAAGTGGATTCTGCTAAAGGAAAGTTTGAATCAGTCCAAATGCTTGAATTAAGGAGTGATAAGGGGAGAGATTTAAGGGATTGGGTGAGAGACTGGGAGTTGGCCGAATTTAGGGAATTGAAGAGGGAAAATTTGGCAGAGGGTTTAGGTTAATATTTCGGCACCTAGGGCTTTGTGAGGTGCCGTTTTTCTTCTGCTCAGGCACCACAAGGGTTTTCTTTTTCTCTCTTTTCCTCTCTAGCTGAAACTTTCACCTATCCTGTTCTTCTTTCTTTACTTCCTTCTCCAAAGCCGTCCATCAAACCTGCTATTCATCAGCACCTTTGCCGAAGTCGCAAAAGCCGAAATCCTGCAATCACTCCTTGTGCCGATTTCTTCAAAGCCAGGTCCTTCTATGTTCTTTTGTTTTTATTAAATCTACGATTATCTTTTCTTAATCCTAGATACCTGACGGCAATTCTACTTCAAGGTCATAGCCTCATATCGTCATCGCCTTCACCACCCAAAAGCCGAAAGTACCGTTGGTTTAGGGGCTTATAGCCGAAACTTCTTCAACCCTTGGATTCGGGTTTAACCATTTTTCTAGGGATAAATCTGCACCAAATTGCGTGGAAATCAAGTAGGAGTAAGGGGTAAGTACTTATCATCTCAGATTTGTTCTTATTTTACGATGTTAGGAAAAGCCGAAATCCATAAAAATTAGGGAGGCTGTCGATTTGAGCATAAGGCTTTAAGGGTTTGTAATTGATGTTTTCTTTCGGTGATTAGAGTCTTCTTAAGCGTTGGATCAAAAGCGTGAATCATTGGAACAATCGGATTCGGATCTAGCTATCGATTTTGGCAAAAGGTAAGGGTTTAAAGGCTTTTTAGGAACATGGTTCGACTTTGGTTGAACAAGTTTTGGGTTTAGTGATTACGGTTTGTAAATAAGAACTGTACTAATCAATTTTAGGACATCGAAAGGGATCTCGGTAGCAGTCGTCGCGAATCAGGTGTGTACCGAACACCATTTCTTAGTTCAATTCGGGAAAAGCCGAAATGCCGAAATTTCGGCATTTCTTGGGCTTGTGAGTATGCGAATGCTCTCAAGACGTGGAGTAATTGTTAGATCTAGCACCGCAAGGTGGTAAGTAAGTTTGTGTGACGTCTTAGCATACTTCAGGAAAAGAGGGCCTCGATGGGCCAAAAACTAGGCCCAATGGGCTTACGGACCAATATGGGTAAGAGATGGGCAAATTAGCCTGTTAACTAGATGGTGGAACCAAATGGCATAAAACTGTTGAAAATTTCTGAAGTAATATGTGTAGTTGCTAAGTTACGAAAATGACCCCTAAAGAGTAAAATTACCGATATACCCTTAGGGTTTAAATTGGCTAAACTGCATGATTGATTAATACTGTATTTTACATGATATTCTTTTATTAATATTTATTGCATGGGATTGGGATATTGATGGAGGAAGTATTGAAAGTGGTTCATCCACGTACTGGAGCCTTTGCCTCAATTTACTGATATTTGAGCAGCGTTGCTGCAACTGTGGAGTGTAGGGCTGGGTGGGTTGAGATATTCCCCACATGGAGTGTAGGGATGGTACGGGGCAGTATAGCGGTTGGTGGGTTGAGTAGTCTCCCCATTTGGGCTTGCATTCATTACTACTATTGTTACTTATGTTACTAAACTGGGCCTATGGGCCACACTGTTATGTAAAAAGGGGCTAAGGCCTTGCTACTGTATTCTGGAAAGGGCTTCGGTCCACTGTGTACTGTTATCTGAATAGGGCTTAGGCCCAATGGGCTCGAGCTGATTTGGGCTTTGGATGGGTTTCTGTATACACTGAGTTTTCCCAAACTCACCACTTTTTCTTCCATCCTTGCTGGTGAGCCCTAGTTGGTGGACTTGGAGCTGGGCGGGATTCGGAATGGCCACACGTTTTCTACAAATTCATTTTCTTCTGGTGAACTAGATTTTCCATATTTTTCGTTTATGGTTTTGGGTTTTTGTAATAAGGCCGCTAATTATTTTTATGGTTTGGGTTGTTTCTTTATTATTTAATTCTATTATGATAAAACTGAACTATGATAACTAACGAAATAGATTAGCTCTAGGACGCGTTTTCAAAAACATTAAATGATTTCAAAATAACACGAATACAAGTAAGACTTCCGCTAAGCAAACGTTTTCAACATTAATCATTTTCTTAAGATGGACATAACCAAACGGTTTTCTCAAAATTATACGAGATGTTAGGGTGTGGCAATGGTGGTGTGCATGTCTAGGATTGGATCCGAAGGGAGCTTGGTACTTAAGCAGTCCGACAGACTCACCTCCTCTTCTTCCTGGTTTCCTACCTGGTGCACAGCTTCCATTCACTTTAACCTACTTTTAAAAGTGTCTTTTACAACACCAACTAAGTTTTCCAACTAAGTAATACGGAATGTTTTGAACGCTTTGATGTGGCGCATCAGATCCGGTCATAACGTCTAGGCCGGGTTTGGGGTGTTACATTTAGTGGTATCAGAGCCTGGTTGCAACAACTCGGCTGTGGATTGGGTCCGAAAATCTTTTCAAAAAAAAGTTTTTCTATAAGTTTTTCGAAGATGTTCAAAGTTTTTCTATTGTTAAACGGGGTTAAATCAATAGTTTTAAAATAAAAGTGTTTTCCAAATCAAATCCTTTTATTTTCGGTAAACAAAAACAGGGTTTTTAATTTCTACAAAAGGAGGTGGCACACTGAATCCCTGGCACCAAGTCTGTAAGTGTTCTTTTTCTGCTTTAAATATTTATTTGGAACTGAACTGGAAATAGTACTGTAGATAGTACTGAGCCTGAGAGATAGTGCTATTGATAATGTAGTATTAGGGCTACAGAACTAGGACCGTAGCTAAATTGTGATTGCGCGAAAATAACTTTGAAACTCTATCTGTTCATAAGATATTCTGTAATAAACAGTGGAACCAGTAAACTAATGTCATAAAATTCGTAATCAGATAAATCGTTATGAGTACAAGGGTTACTCGGGGAAGAGGCCGTGGTCGAGGCCGAGGTAGCACTCAAGCTGGATCTGCGTCATCTGAACACATGCCAGCTGGCGAGGTACATCTACCACCGGTTAATAAAAATGGGCCGTATGACCGGGCCGCAGGGGATGACGCTCTGTCTTAGGCCATGTTGAGGGTTTTGGAAAGGGTGGCCGGAGCTAACATCGGGCCCATGAATAGGGGGTCCATTTCTGAACGCCTTCGGGCCAACGGAGCTGAGATTTTTAGGGGCGTATCTGGAGTGGCCCCAAATCTGGCTGAGTACTGGTTGGAAGCCACAGAGTGGATCATGGATGACCTGGACTGCTCAGTAGAACAGAAGTTGAAAGGGGCGGTGTCGTTGCTGCAGGATGAAGCGTATCAGTGGTGGATTACTGTGAGAGAGGGTACCCCAATTGAGAGGGTAACATGGGAGCTATTTAAACAGACCTTTAAGGCAAAATATGTTGGAGCTAGCTATGTGGATGCACGCAGAAAGGAGTTCTTGAATCTGACTCAGGGAAATAAGACCATTGCTGAATATGAGGCGGAGTTTCTACGATTGAGTCGGTATGCTAATGGCATCGTTTCCACCGAATACGAGCGCAGCATTCATTTTGAGGATGGTCTCAGAGATGAGTTAAGGGTGCTCATAGCTCCGCAGAGAGAGCGAGATTTCGCTGCACTAGTAGAGAAGGCTAAGATAGCCAAGGAGGTGAAACAAACCAAACAGAAGAATCGTGATAGGGATCGGAATCGGTTCAGGAGGGATGCTGGACCAGCGGGTGCTACAAATCGAAATGCTAAGAGAGCTAAGATGGAGGAACCAGTTCGAGCAGTTCCGATGAACACAGGTAGACCGCAAGCTTGTGGGGATTGCGGCAGAATGCATCAAGGAGAGTGCTGGAAGCGTTTTGGGGCTTGCCTTCATTGTGGGTCTAAGGAGCATAGGATTAAGGATTGTCCTAGGAGGGCCACTCAGGCTCAGGTGGCCGAACAAGGGGCTGTGCGACCGGCTCAACCTGTGAGGGATGGATCGCCGCTAGCAAGAGGTCGTGGACAAGGTCACGGTGGTAATGGCCGTGGACGTGGGGCACCCGGCAGGGGTATTGGTAACGCGGATGCTCGTCAGCCAGCTTTGGTATATGCTGCTCGTCGTCGCGAGGAGGGTGACGCACCTGATGTCATAACTGGTACGTTTTTTATATATGGTGTACCTTGTACTGCTCTAATTGATGTGGGATCAACCCATTCATATGTGGCATATAACATTTCTGGGGCACTGGGTGTGCACTTCGAGGAAACTGTATGTGGGGTGTCTGTGATAAGTCCTTTAGGTCATTCGGTTAAGGTAGAGAAACTCTTCAAGGAGGTGCCTCTGGAGATTCAAGGCAGGGTTTTCTGTGGGGATTTGATGGAATTACCGCTTGAATAATTCGATTTGATACTAGGGATGGATTGGTTGACCAGCATAAGGAAACTTTGGATTGTGCAGCTAAGAGGATGGTGTTAAGGACTGTCAATGATGAAGAGGTAATGATTATTGGAGAACGGAGGGATTACTTATCCAATGTAGTATCGGCGTTGAGGGCCGAGAAACTGATGCGCAAGGGATGCGAGGCATATCTGGCTTTGGTAAGCCAAGCTGAAACTGAGGATCTGACTGCGGAGACCATCAGAACTGTTAGGGAATTCCGGGATGTTTTTCCGGAAGAGCTTCCTGGATTACCTCCGAATCGGGAAGTCGAGTTTGGAACCGATTTGTTACCGAGAATAGCTCCAGTATCTATTAGACCCTATAGGATGGCACCGAAGGAGTTGGTGGAACTGAAGGCTCAAATCCAAGAGTTGTTAGATAGAGGCTTCATTAGGCCTAGTGTGTCTCCTTGGGGAGCACCGGTCCTGTTTGTGAAGAAAAAGGACGGAACGATGGGCATGTGTATCGATTATCGCCAGTTGAACAAACTGACGATTAAGAATAAGTATCCACTACCAAGGATTGATGATCTGTTTGATCAACTGAGGGGAGCTTCAGTATTCTCCAAAATCGATCTTCGTTCGGGATACCATCAGCTAAGGGTTAAAAGAAGGGGATATTCATAAGACAGCATTCCGAACTCGATATGGACATTATGAGTTTGTGGTCATGCCGTTTGGGCTGACGAACGCACCTGCAGCTTTTATAGATCTGATGAATCGAGTATTCCAACCTTACTTGGATCGGTTCGTAGTCGTCTTTATCGACGATATCCTGGTATACTCTGAAACGGAGGCGAAGCATGATGAGCATCTCCGTACTGTGCTGCAAGTGTTAAGGGAAAAGGAGCTCTATGCGAAATTTAGCAAGTGTGAATTCTGGTTGAGGGAGGTAACCTTCCTAGGGCATGTGGTCTCTGCCGAGGGGATTAAGGTGGATCCTCGTAAAATTGAAGCAATTCTGGAATAGAAGCCACCTAGGTCAGTATCAGAAATTTGGAGTTTTCTAGGGTTAGCAGGTTACTACAGAAGGTTTGTGGAGGGTTTCTCAGTAATGGCGGCACCCTTGACAAAACTCATAAGGAAAGGAGTACCATTTGTCTGGACCGAGAAACAGCAAAAAGCTTTTGATCGGTTGAAAAAGGTATTGACCGAAGCGCCAGTGTTGATTCAACCGGTGTCTGGGAAGGACTTTACTGTATACAGCGAGGTGGGGTTAGGTTGCGTACTGATGCAAGAGGGCAAGGTGGTCGCTTATGCATCGCGACAGCTTAAGGCTCATGAGGTGAATTACCCTACGCATGATTTGGAGCTAGCAGCGGTGATTTTTGCGTTAAAAATTTGGAGACACTACTTATATGGGGAAAAGTGCATCATATACACAGATCATAAAAGCCTAAAGTATCTGTTGACTCAGAAGAAGTTGAACCTCAGGCAACGTAGATGGGTTGAGTTGCTTTAGGATTACGACTGTTCGATAGAGTACCACCCAGGAAAAGCTAATGTGGTGGCGCATGCGTTGATTCGAAGGGTTGCTACTGACTTGAGAGCCTTATTCGCACGTTTAAGTCTGTACGACGATGGAAGCTTGTTGGCAAAACTGCAAGTAAGGCCTACTTGGACTGAGCAGATTAAGGAAAAACAGTTGAAGGACGATTCATTAGCTCTTCGGTCCAGCAAGTTAAGAATGGTGAGAACGAGGATTTTGGGTTAAACACTGAAGGAGTTCTGTGCTTTCGTGGAAGGGTTTGTATTCCAAAGGACCTCGAATTGAGGCAGTTAATTCTAAAAGAGGCTCATGGTGGACTCTGTGCCACGCATCCTGGGGGGAATAAGTTATATCGAGACTTGCGAGAGGTGTACTGGTGGCTTGGATTAAAATGAGAGGTGACTGAATTTGTTGGGAAATGTCTGACGTGCCAGCAGGTTAAGGCTGAGCACCAATTGCCTTCGGGATTACTGCAACCTGTGAAAATTCTGCTATGGAAGTGGGAAAGAGTAACAATGGACTTTGTGAGTGGGTTACCTTTGACACCCACTAAGAAAGATTCGGTGTGGGTGGTTGTGGATAGGTTAACAAAATCTGCTCATTTCATACCTGTTCGTACCGACTACTCACTGTGAAAGTTGGCCAAGTTATATGTGGCGGAGGTAGTGCGACTGCATGGGGTGCCAGTGTCGATAATTTCTGATCGAGACCCTAGGTTTACGTCTCGGTTTTGGCGGAAGTTGCAGGAAGCGTTGGGTACACGATTGGATTTTAGCACCGCTTTTCACCCATAGACAGATGGACAGTCAGAAAGGGTTATTCAGGTTCTGGAGGATATGTTGAGAGGTTGTATCATTGATTTTCGTGGAAGTTGGGAGGACTACTTGCCATTGGCGGGGTTTGCTTACAATAACAGCTATCAAGCAAGTATTCAGTTGCAGCATATGAAGCGCTTTATGGGCGAAGATGTCGTGCGCCGACGTGTTGGACAGAGTTGGGTGAACGACAAGTGCTTGGACCGGAATTGGTGGCAGACACTGAAAGCAAGGTTAGGCTGATAAGGGATCGGTTAAAGGAGGCATCCGATAGATAGAAGTCGTATGCGGATCTGAAGCGCAAAGAGATTGAGTTCGCTGTTGGGGATATGGTTTTCTTGAAGGTTTCCCCTTGGAAGAAAATTTTGAGATTTGGTAAGAAGGGTAAGTTGAGCCCACGGTTTATTGGGCCTTACCGAATTGTTAAGCGGGTTGGACCAGTGGCTTATCAGCTAGTGTTACCACCAGAACTACATCGTATCCACGACGTTTTTCATGTATCCATGCTGAGGCGGTATCGATCTGACCCAACTCATATCATACCAGTTGCAGAAATCGAGGTACAGTCATATTTAACTTTCGAAGAGGAACCTGTGCAAATACTTGATCGTGACGTCAAGGTGTTGAGAAGGAAATCAGTTCCACTAGTGAAAGTACTTTGGAGGAACCATGGCAAAGAAGAAGCTACTTGGGAGACTGAGGAGGCTATGCGTCAACAGTACCCTCAACTGCTCTAATAAGGTAAAATTTCGAGGTCGAAATTTTTTTAAGGAGGGTAGAGTTGTAACATCCTAATTTTCGGATTTATTCGCGATTTTCAATATTTTGTAAAGTTTTTAAAATTTTGTATTTGGATGTGAAATTAATATTTTGAGTAGGTAAATGGGCTTATGGAAGGCCCATGTGTTGGCCAAAACCCGGTTGAATTTTTGAATTTTTGGACTTAGGAGTTAGGGGTTTTGGCTAAGTGGCCCTTAAGTGGAGTGATGGGTAAATTGCATCACAAAAAGGGCCTTAGTAAAGTGGCAAGGGTGATGCCACTAGGCTCCTAAAAAGGTGGTGTGTGGAGCATTGGGGAAGGCATGGGATCGATTCTCTGTGTTGACAAATAGATGCATTTATTTTTTAAGTGCAGGAGGGGTAAGTGTTGGAGTCCAAGTGGATTCTGCTAAAGGAAAGTTTGAATCAGTCCAAATACTTGAATTAAGGAGTGATAAGGGGAGAGATTTAAGGGATTGGGTGAGAGACTGGGAGTTGGCCGAATTTAGGGAATTGAAGAGGGAAAATTCGGCAGAGGGTTTAGGTTAATATTTCGGCACCTAGGGCTTTGTGAGGTGCCGTTTTTCTTCTGCTTAGGCACCACAAGGGTTTTCTTTTTCTCTCTTTTCCTCTCTAGCCGAAACTTTCACCTATCCTGTTCTTCTTTCTTTACTTCCTTCTCCAAAGCCGTCCATCAAACCTGCTATTCATCAGCACCTTTGCCGAAGTCGCAAAAGCCGAAATCCTGCAATCACTGCTTGTGCTGATTTCTTCAAAGCCAGGTCCTTCTATGTTCTTTTGTTTTTATTAAATCTATGATTATCTTTTCTTAATCCTAGATACCTGACGGCAATTCTACTTCAAGGTCATAGCCTCATATCGTCATCTCCTTCACCACCCAAAAGCTGAAAGTACCGTTGGTTTAGGGGCTTATAGCCGAAACTTCTTCAACCCTTGGATTCGAGTTTTACCATTGTTCTAGGGATAAATCTACACCGGATTACGTGGAAATCAAGTAGGATTAAGGGGTAAGTACTTATCATCTCGGATCTGTTCTTATTTTACGATGTTAGGAAAAGCCGAAATCCCTAAAAATTAGGGAGGCTGTCGATTTGATCATAAGGCTTTAAGGGTTTGTAACTGATGTTTTCTTTCGATGATTAGAGTCTTCTTAAGCGTTGGATCAAAAGCGTGAATCATTGGAACAATCGGATTCGGAGCTAGCTATCGATTTTGGCAAAAGGTAAGGGTTCAAAGGCTTTTTAGGAACATGGTTCGACTTTGGTTGAGCAAGTTTTGGGTTTAGTGATTACGGTTTGTAAATAAGAACTATACTAATCAATTGTAGGACATCGAAAGGGATCTCGGTAGCAGTCGTCGCGAATCAGGTGTGTACCGAACACCCTTTCTTAGTTCAATCTGCAAAAGCCGAAATGCCAAAATTCTGGCATTTCATGGGCTTGTGAGTATGCGAATGCTCTCAAGTCGTGGAGTAATTGTTAGATCTAGCACCGCAAGGTGGTAAGTAAGTTTGTGTGACGTCTTAGCGTACTTCGGGAAAAGAGGGCCTCGATGGGCAAAAAACTGGGCCCAATGGGCTTACGGACCAATATGGGTAAGAGATAGGCAAATTAACCTGTTAATTAGATGGTGGAACCAAATGGCATAAAACTATTGAAAATTTCTGAAGCAATTTGTGTAGTTGCTAAGTTACGAAAATGACCCCTAAAGAGTAAAATTACCGATATACCCCTAGGGTTTAAATTGGCTAAACTGCATGATTGATTAATACTGTATTTTACATGATATGCTTTTATTAATATTTATTGCATGGGATTGGGGTATTGATGGAGGAAGTATTGAAAGTGGTTCATCCACGTACTGGAGGCTTTGCCTCAACTTACTGATATTTGAGCAGCGTTGCTGCAACTGTGGAGTGTAGGGCTGGGTGGGTTGAGATATTCCCCACATGGAGTGTAGGGCTGGTACGGGGCAGTGTAGCGGTTGGTGGGTTGAGTAGTCTCCCAGTTGGGCTTGCATTCATTACTACTATTGTTACTTATGTTACTGAACTGGGCCTATGGGCCACACTGTTATGTAAAAAGGGGCTAAGGCCTTGCTACTGTATTCTGGAAAGGGCTTCAGTCCACTGTGTACTGTTATCTGAATAGGGCTTAGGCCCAATGGGCTCGAGCTGATTTGGGCTTTGGATGGGTTTCTGTATACACTGAGTTTTCCCAAACTCACCCCTTTTTCTTCCATCCTTGCAGGTGAGCCCTAGTTGGTGGACTTGGAGCTGGGCGGGATTCGGAGTGGCCACACGTTTTCTGCAAATTCGTTTTCTTCTGGTGAACTAGATTTTCCATAAATTTCGTTTATGGTTTTGGGTTTTTGTAATAAGGCCGCTAATTATTTTTATGGTTTGGGTTGTTTCTTTATTATTTAATTCTATTATGATAAAACTGAACTATGATAACTAACGAAATAGATTACCTCTAGGACGCGTTTTCAAAAACATTAAGTGATTTCAAAATAACACGAATACAAGTAAGACTTCTGCTAAGCAAACGTTTTCAACCTTAATCATTTTCTTAAGATGGACATAACCAAACGGTTTTCTCAAAATTATACGAGATGTTAGAGTGTGGCAATGGCAGTGTGCATGTCTAGGATTGGATCCGAAGGGAGCTCGGTACTTAAGCAGTCCGACGGACTCACCTCCTCTTCTTCCTGGTTTCCTACCTGGTGCACAGCTTCCATTCACTTTAACCTACTTTTAAAAGTGTCTTTTACAACTCCAACTAAGTTTTCCAACTAAGTAATACGGAATGTTTTGAACGCTTCGATGTGGCGCATCAGATCTGGTCATAACGTCTAGGCCGGGTTTGGGGAGTTATAGCCTTTTTCTGACATCATAGTTTGATGCTTGAAAATTGAATCAAATCTCTCTTTCACTTCTTCATCGATCAAAATCGAGTTTTCAGGAGTAGTCTTTGATGATCTAGTTCTTTTGCGAGACATGGTATCTTTTCCTAAAAATTCGGCAAAGTTTTTGCTTACTAGGGAATAAGAGAAATCGGCAAGTAGGTAGAACTTGCTACGATAGAAATCTTGGGATGGGAAGAATGGTGCGGTGGCAACGACGGTGTGCGACAGCAACGGCAGTGCTTCGACAATCTCTTTGCGGCGACAATAGGAATTTTGGCAAAAAGGGAAGATAACTAGGGTTTCTTTCGGGATTTAAGGTTGACGGCACAAAAGGAAGATTTAGGGATTCTTAGGGTGTAAGCAAATTGCTTCGAGGGATATGAAAAATAGTAGAATGAAGAGAGGTTTATATAGGGAAATATTAGGGCAACATATAGCAAAACTTTAGCTACATTAGGGTTACTTGGGCGGCAAGCAATGGGAGTGGCGGCAATAGGAATGGATTTTTTCCTCCTTTATGCTGCTATCTTTGGCCTCAAACTCAAATTGTCTTGTCCCAAGAAAAAAACTGATTAGTACTTGGGCCAAATTTGACCCCCTTTTAAAATTTAAACAAACAAATGAAACTTAAAAATTTTAAATCTTAATTAGAAAATTTCTTCTTAACAAATTACATTAAATTAATTCCCAGGAAAGGTTGGAAGGGTCACAACGGTCCCGCTTAAGTTCCAATCTCCTTAGATAGAATTAATTAAATGTAATAAGCTAAGAATATAAGTTCTAATGTAACACCCCTAACCCGTATCCATAACCGGACTAGGGTTAAAGGCATTACCGGACAAATCAAAACATTTAATATTCAGTCCATAAACATCTTAATATCAAAGATCAAACATCAATATAGAGTACCTTATATAGGTCATCAAGACCTTAAAAATACATTAGAAAGGGGTCGGGACTAAAACGAACACATACAAAACTTTTCCAAAACCTAAACAACTTTCAAAGTTATATAGGTCACATGCCCGTGTGAACAGGCCATGTGCCTTACACGGTATTACACACGCCCGTGTGTCTAGGTCGTCTCAAAACAGGGCATACATATTGACTTGCTCACACGGCCACAAGACACACCGTGTGTCTTGGCCGTGGTCGAGCCTGACTTGAGCCACACAGCTAGCCACACGCCCATGTGACTTGGCCGTGCTCGAGGCTGACTTAAAATCGTAGGGTACCCCAGGGGACACACGACAATGTAACATAGTCGTGTGTCGGACACGACTGAGACACACGCTCGTGTCTCTGCCCGTGTGGACAAAAATAGGCCATTTGAATAGCCAACTTGCCACCCCAATTGGGTCAAACCTACATGCACCAAACTAAGCATATTTTGTACACCAATTTCAGCCAATCTCTATTCCAAAACATACATTAATCATGCCTTTACATTATCAATAAATTCCAACCTCAATTCATCAACCAAAACATACCAAAACGTATGTTTCAATACATCATTCAATCTCAGGCTCAAAACTTACCAAAACTTATCAACATTGACCATTTTTTTTGGTCTTTCAAAACATACCATATACTTCACAATGCCCCACATATCATATAACATTTCCAACCATAAGTTCAAACATAAGCTAGGCATATCACATGGCATGATAAATACATTACAAAACCTACCCAAAACTCTTCTAGCCTATACATGCCATACTTTAATATATATGCATTTTCAAAGGTACCAAAATGAGGTTCGATAGTGTGGTGACAATCCTCGACGATCCTCGAGCTCACAGTAGCTTTGATATCTATAAAACCATGAAAACATACACAAAGTAAGCTTTCAAAAGCTTAGTAAGCTCGTACTAAATATAACCAACATTTTATATAATACAAAACATCAGCATCTAATAGACACTTAGTGGTTCTCAAATCATTTATCAATTCTATTCCATCACAAATTAATATGTTCATACCAACTTATCAAGCTTAATACACACAGTATCATCTACCACATAGGTTTCGTACATACCTAAACTTTCCCTTATTTATTCATTTTCATTCTTACCTCCCATTCGAATACATAAACTCTTTCCGAAGTCTTTTCACGCTTTAAGAATTCACACACTTAGTGCTTTATTGATTAGTCGAAGCTAAAATGATCCCATACACTTAGTGCCATCTCAAATAGCCGAAGCTATCTCAGTATCGCACACTTAGTGCCTCATATAGCCAAAGCTATTCCACATCGCACACTTGTTGCTATTTATAACCACAACTATTTCAAATCGCACAGTTAGTGCTGAATACCTTCGATTTATCCACTTACACAAACCATAATAAAACATCTATACGATTCATGCATCTTCAAAGTATTAAAAGATGACTATAATATCATTTATTCCATACGAACTTACCCTGTATTCGAAATTGCCGACTCGGATTGCTTACTTTATAACCTTCGACTTTTCTCGGTCTAAATCTGAATTCCTCTTTTCTTGATCTATATGTATTCAAAATTAACCCTATTATTCACCAAATAATTCAAATTAATCCATAAACATTCATTTAGGGCATTTTGCAAACTAGCCCTCATATTTTCACATTTTGACACTTTAGTCCCTAATTACACCAAACACCAAATACACAAAATTTCTTTTTTCACATATTAGGCCGAATACTCATTTAGCTCATACAAACTTACACATTTCATTTATTTCACATTTTAGTCCCTCAATTTCTCATTTTCACAATTTAATCTTTAATACGCATTTTTAGTCAAAATCACTTTACAAAACATGTATATCAAGCACTAAGCTTTCATAATTCATCATTTAATATCACAAAACTCATGAATTCATCAATGGCATCTCATCAAATCATCAACAATTTAATGAATTTAAGCATGAGCTAGCTAGAACACGTAACAACGATCACAAAAACGTAGAAATTATCAAAAACGGAGTCAAAAATCATATCTTAATATAGCCAAACCATAGTCGAAACCCTAAGCTAAATTTTCTTTCTTTTTTTTTGATGAATTCGGCAAAGATGAAGCAAAATGGTTTTATTTCATGCTTTGGTTTTATTATAATATACAATAATATGGCATTTACCTAACCACCCTTTAAAAATAACCATATTTACCATAATGCCAAACCATATCATCCACTAACATATAATTGGATTTATTTCTTCATAAGGAGCTCACCTTTAATGAGCCAAATCAAATAGGCACATTTAACAAACAGCAGGCAACTTTTACGCTTTACGCGATTAGGTCCTTTTATCAAATTAAGCACACAATTGATTAAATTTTCGTATGAAACTTTCAAACATGCTAATTCACATAACATAAGCACAAAAATTAATATTTAAATATTTTTTTGACCCAAATTTGTGGTCGTGAAACCACTATTCCGACAAGGGTCTAAACTGGACTGTTACAATTTTCCCCCTTAGGGATTTTCGTCCCCGAAAATCTTACCCGTAAACAGATTCAGATATTGCTGTTTCATAGTATCTTCAGGCTCCCACATGGCCTCTTTAATACCGTGCCGATGCCATATTCCTTTCACTAACGGAATTCTCTTATTTCTTAGTTCTTTAATTTCACGAGCTAAGATATGGATCGGTTCTTCTTCATAAGTCATATCAGACTGAATTTCAATCTCAAACGGAGGAATCACATGTGAAGGATCAGATCTGTATCGTCGAAGCATCAATACGTGAAACACATCATGAATCTTTTCTAACTCTGGTGGCAACAACAATCTATATTCTATCGACCCAATATGCTCGGTAATCTCATACGGCCTGATGAACCTCAGACTCAATTTTCCTTTTCTACTGAACCGAAGCACTTTCTTCCACAGAGATACTTTCAAAAACTCTTTGTCGCCAACCTAAAACTCAATGCCTTTTCTTTTCAAGTCTACATTGGAGGCAAAGCACATGCCCTTGTGCTTAGGGACATGCCTGTCCCCTTCGCCCTTGTTGAATTATTAGAATTTATTTTTGATTTCGAGCCTACAGGGGTTTTCAAAGGCCAAGCACACGCTCGTGTCCCTGGCCCGTGTCCCTCACACGGCCTAAACAAGCCCGTATCATCGCTCGTGTCTAAAACCTGGATGTTCTGTTTATGATGTCATCATTCATTTTTGAGGCACAAGGCTAAGGCACACACCCGTGTGCTTAGGCAGTGTCTATCACACGGTTGAGACACATGACCGTGTCTCTACCTGTGTGTTTACTACCATGCAAACTGACCTAAAATTTTGGGTGTAGGGGACACACGGCCAGGCAACACACCCATGGGACTGACCGTGTGTCACACACAGCCTAGACACATGCCCGTATGTCTACCTATGTGGACCTTTTTAGGGCTATTTTCCAAGCCTTTGGTCACCCTCTATCACCCATACACACTTAAAGACTTCAATGGTATTTAACATGGCCTAATTATACTCTTAAACAACCTTGGTATAATTTGTTGTATGTTAACCTCATCTTATCAGTTTAATACATGCTAAATTATCCTTTTCGTATTAGGGATTAACATAGCACATTTTACATTTTACCCTTAGGCCATATCATAGCCATATACCATTATATGCTAGGTCCATTCTCAAATTATTAGGTCCCATTTCAATCATCCATCCATGATAACCCTTATCATCATATCTTATGAAACATTTAAACATAAACATGCATCATTAGTATGTTAACAACCTACATCAATATGAGCCATATCTCATGGCCATATACAAAAGAATAAGTATCCCATTTAAGCCTTTACATTGGCTAGCCAAATGACACATATAAGAAAATAACCAAAAGCCCTATACATGCCATTAAACAAAATAAAAGTATCTATATACCAACGCGGGACAAGTCGATAGTGTGTTGATTCTCCAACCGTCTTCCAATCTTCACAAGTCCACGAGCTCTGTAAGACAGGGAAAAAAGGAGGGGGTAAGCATTTATATGCTTAGTAAGTCCGGATAACTGGAAAGTAAACTTACCAGTTAATTAGCATACAACGATATTTAGGCAATAATTCCAACAAGCATGAAATAGTTTGTAATATCCTGATTTTGGGCCTAGTCGGAATAGTGGTTTCATGACCAAAAAATCTGAGATAGAAATAATTATTTTATTATTATTTTGAGGTCTATGATATGATTTCATGATTGTGTGAAAATTTCGTGAAGAAATTTTATGCATAAAGTGCTTAAATTGAAATTAGGGACTAAATCGAATAATTTGTAAAACATGCATTCTAGAAGTTTCTAGTATGAAATTGTTTTGAACTATTAATTAGGAGGTCTTAAATAGAAATTTTACCAATTTCTAAGTCTATGGAAAAAAATTGGACATGGATGGAATTTTTGGAAAGTTTAGTAGTAAGGGCATTTTGGTCATTTAGGGGTAAAATGAATTAAAATACAAAATTAAAAGCCAATTTTGCTCATCTTCAACCCCATGGCCGAATATAGCAAGGAGAAACCATGGCTAGGGTTTTTCAAGCTTCCAAGCTCGATTGTAAGTCCGTTCTAGCCTCGTTTTTAATGATTTTTACGTTTTTAGAGTCCGGTAGCTCGATTTAGCTTATGCTAGCAATAATTTAACCTAGGGTTTATATTTGGAAAAATACCCATAGGTGAAATTTGTGTATTTTGGTGTTTTATGATAGAATATGAGGTTTTAAATTATGTTAGACAACTTGTGCTACTCGGTTTTAAGTGAAAACGAGCAAAAGGGCTTAATCGGTAAAAATACCTAATAGTCATAAGTACATGTTAGAGTGAGAATTTGATGTTTCCATAGAAGGGAAAAATGATCAGCATGTCATAACACATAAGAAAATAGGCTGAAGTTTAATTTACGAGCTTTGGGGCAAAGGTGTAAATATGCAAAAGTTTAGGGGCAAAATTGTAATTTTTCCAAAATATGATTTTGGGTCAATTTGAATAATGTGAGTCCTAATTAGACTATATTTTAAATGATAGAGCAAGGAAAACTGAAATTCGGGTTAAAATGGGGAAAATACCAAGTTGTGGACGAAATGGTAAAAGTAGCCATTTTCGCATACGAGGTAAGTTCATGTGTAAATGTAGTAACATAATTGTCATTTTGAGCAATTTAATGTTGTTTATATGATATGATGCTGATTATTATCATGAAATATTATGCTTTGTGGTTATTTTCGAATAAAATGCAAATTATGTGTATTAATTGTTAAATATAAAGTACTACCGAGTATTGGCTTTGGTATTTTACGGAAGATGGCAAGGATATGTGTTCGAGGAAAATCCCGTTTGAACCTTAGGAATAGATTAGGATACAAGTGACATGTCACTAGGATGGTTGAGTCCGAGTTCACTTATGGATGCGAATGTCCGAACTCGTTGAGTTGAGTCCGAGTTCGTGAAATGTAACTAGGCATCCGAACTCGTTGAGTTGAGTCCGAGTTCACCTATGGATGCGAATGCCAGATCTCATTGAGTTGAGTCCGAGTTCGCTTATGGGGCGGGTTACATGGTAGCTTGGCTACATATGTGGGACTTATGTGTAAACTTTCCATGTATCCGAATTATATTCTGATGTGTTCAATGGGTAAAATTCTACTCAAATGGAGGAATACTCGAGATGAAAGGGATGTATTGGTAAGTGTTGTGAAATGAAACTTTGAACAGGTATGTACTTAACCCTCGATTTGAAAACTTGATATAACAACAATATGGTAAGATGATAAATGAAAATGTGATATGAATGTCTCGGTGATGATTATGCAAATGATGTTTTATGTTTGCTTATATAGATGTGTAACTTGCTATTTGCATGTGAGCTTACTAAGCATTTATGCTTACTTCCTCCTTTTCATTCCTTGTAGTGTTGACAAGCCAGCTCAGAAATCGGGAACGATCGGAGGCATGCTCAAACTATCCGTATACCATCTTGGCATAATGGCTTGCATATTTTGAGTATGGCATGTATAGCATTATAATCATTTTGTATATATGGTCTTATGATATGATTATTGAGTGGTATGGAAATGCTTGGTAATGATTAGCCATTGGAATGGCTAATCATGATCATATTTGGTGTTATGTATACTAAATTGCTAGCTAATTTATGGAAACCATGAAATAGGTAAAATTTACCATAAAATAGATTCAGACAGCAGCAGTGACGTGAGTTTGAAAAATCATTAAAAATAGTAGAGATACAATTAGATGATGAATAAATATGGAATTGAATAATTATGAGTCTATTTTCATATGGATGGAACAAAACAGGTATATGAGTTATATTTTATGAGATGTTTAAATTTTTGTGAAACAGGGCCAGAGCGATTTCTGGATCCCCTATTCTGACTTTGGAAATACACCATAAATTTTTCAAAGATAATTAAAAGTCATGATTTATATGTATAGATTCCTTATTGAGTCTAGTTTTATTAGAAACAAACGGCATAGTCATTGAAACTCTGTACAGGGAGATATCTGATTCGTAATACACAGAGGTCAGAGCAGTCGAACCCTGAGATAGGGGAGATTTTTAACTAATAAACTGTACTAATTTGCTTGACCAGAAATTCTATAAAAAAAATTAGTAAATAGATATATGAGTCTATTTTCAGGGAAAATTTACGGAATTGGATTTAGAGTTTTGGAGCTCGAGATAAGAATTTTTAAGCGACTGTGATGCAGTTAGCCAGCTTGTCTGGAAATTTTAAAAATAAATTGTTTGAGCTGTTTAAGTAATGAATTAAGTCTGTTAACACCTCGTGTTCGACTCCGGCGACAGTCTAGGGTACGGGGCGTTACATTTGGTGGTATCAGATCAGGTTTAGTCGGTTCTCGGACTAACCTAGCATGTGTAAAAGTTTAGCTATACATGCCACTGATCTATGATAGTGTGATGTCTTCCGACGCGTAGAGTACCGTCTTATTTAGATAAGGTACTCTCCAACCGAGCTGCACCGACCATGTTGAATGTTATGTGAAGGTATTTGAGTAAAATTATGATTATGATAAGTCTCGGTTCAGAAAAGTATGAATAAAAGTTTATGATACATATGTGATAAATATCCATATTTGCTTCATGCTCATATGATGTAGTGTATATGGCTTACTTGATAAGATGAACAGAATAAATAGAAAGTAGTAGAGGTATGAATAAAAGTCATAATATTATGATACGAATGAAAATGTCCTTGTCTTGATTTGGACGTCTAATGTTGATGAATGCTAATGATATATAATTTTTATGAGATAAAGGATTATAATGAAATGAACTTATCTATGTTAATTAAATTGTTGGGTTGAATTATATGATTGTAATGATATGTACATGATGATGCACGAAATGAATGTTGTGATTGTGATGCAAATATCTATGTTTGTTTGGCCTTATATGATGTCATGAGCATGAATTAATTTAATTAAATGAATAGAGTAAAGCTATCTAGAAAACATAGAATGTATGCATAAGTATATTGTCTAAATGGGACAATAGGAAAATTTGTGTAAGCCAACATGAATGTTGCATTGCCTGAATGAATGACATGATTTTGATGATGTTGCTATGATGATGGAAGTTGTATCATATGTCTATGTATAAGAAAGTCGAGTCAGAGGTCCTACAACCCCTCCCCCTTACCGAAGTGGTACTTATAATGGAATTTCATGAGATTTGTATTGAATAAGTTTCTGGTTGAGAACCCAAAGAGTTCAGTGATAGAATAATTATAAGTATAATTAGAGATTGAAAATGAGCTGATAAGTAAAGTCAGAGTCAGTAAAGTATCGGATTGATATAAAGATTATTGGAATTATGCACTGTCCCAGTTAGAGAAGGAAATTCTCTTTGGTAAATCGAATTACTCAAGTGCAAGGTCGAGAAAAGTGTAAATCAAAATTTATTCAGAACTGGCCTTCTTTAGTGAATGGTTTAATATGAAATTTGTGACAGCAGAACTAGTTGGGGAAATGATAATTGAAATGTGAACTATCTGAGTGTGACGGTTATGACTGGACATATTTAGCAGTCTTTTTTGAGATGTTCTATGTGTTTACCCGTTCTCAGAAATATTTCTATGGCTATTGATATTCTGAAGAAATTCTTGTTATATGGGAATGTCTTCTAATTCTGGTGTTGGATGAAAGCATTGGTAGTCTGACTGGTTTATAATTTATATTGCTATATTTCATCGGGTATTCTATTTCATTTCTTCTGATAAGAATTGATGAGAGAATACATATGATATTATGATTCTGTTTCTTCTACTTGATGCTTCATCTGATATATATGTATGGGAAGATATATTGTTCTTGTTATATTTGATTCCAGTGGGATTAAATGATGTTTTCTTTTGGACTTTCTTTCTTTGAAGAATTATCGGGGTATTCTGTATTTTCTCTATGAGTTTGGTTTTTGATTCTCCGGCATAGTATTGTATCTTGGGTTTCTTTATCCTGGATCTCTTTATTCTGGATTTCTTTATTTGGTTTTCTTGTTATCTTTGTTCCATAATTTGTCAATTACGACTCATGTTCGAAGTGGGTTCTTCATCTCGTGATAATCATGTCAAATATGACTATACTTCTAATTTGATCTTGGTAATGTGGTGATTTTAGTATTGGGATTTTTTCTAATTTCTGTGTAAGGATTTGACATCAGTAAAGGCAAAGGTGATAAAAGCGCGAGTTTCAGTCGGTATGGTAAATTATTTATTTGAAAGATTTCATGTGACAATTATGTCAGGATTATTTTTCCCAAGTCTGATAATAGAATTTCATTTTGTACGGATAAAAGAGTAAATAGTTTGAACCAGAAGTGTATATTTATTAGAAAGAGTTGGATATTAGTTTAAGCCACTACGAATGCTAAGGTTTCCATCTTGTGAAAGCTGAAAAGTTTATTACATGTTGACAGAGTTCGGATAGATGAGAATATTGGTCACCGAAGCGTCTGAACTAGACTAGTCTACATTGAGCAAAGACTTCCTGACTTTCAGTAATGTACTGTTGTATGAATTGTGATGTGTTTCAAGACAGTGAGGTAATGTGATAGTTTAGAGCATTCGATGTTACATAAAATCGAAGTTGTTAAAGGGGTTAAAGCCGAACATTGGGATCTATTAAAATTATCCTTGTCAGTGTTGATATTGGGATGGAAATGAGAAGGATTATTCTTGAGGCCATATCAGAAATATTTCCATGGCGGAAAGAGGAAAATGTGATGTATCCTATTGTTAAATGTTTGGCGAGATCTATAAATCATATATGTATTGAATGAATTCCTACTCATCAGATTCATGGAATTTCAGGTCTCTTTGATTGTTGGATTTCTTGGAATTCCGGTCTCTATTAAATCAAGTTGAGATCTGGGTTTTATGTCATGATATCATGGGAAACTGAGAAGGGTTGAAAATTTTAAAACAGTTGAGAGTTGAGACTGTAAGCTTTTAGATCGTATGAGAAATTGAAGAGATGTATTGGAGGTACAGTCTAAGTGCAAGTTCTTCGGCACCGAATATGAGATTAAAAGTGAAGACCACTTTTCTGGTAATATTTTCGGGGACGAAAATCCCTAAAATGGGGGGAGAGTTGTAATATCCTGATTTTGGGCCTAGTCGGAATAGTGGTTTCGTGACCACAAAATTCGAGATAGAAATAATTATTTTATGATTATTTTGAGGTCTATGATATGATTGCATATTGTGTGAAAATTCCGTGAAGAAATTTTATGCATAAAGTGCTTAAATTGAAATTAGGGACTAAATCGAATAATTTGTAAAACTTGCATTCTAGAAGTTTCTAGTATGAAATTGTTTTGAAATATTAATTAGGAGGTCTTAAATAGAAATTTTACCAATTTCTAAGTCTATGGACAAAAATTGGACATGGATGGAATTTTTGGAAAGTTTAGTAGTAAGGGCATTTTGGTCATTTAGGGGTAAAATGAATTAAAATACAAAATTAAAAGCCAATTTTGCTCATCTTCAACCCCATGGCCGAATATAGCAAGGAGAAACCATGGCTAGGGTTTTTCAAGCTTCCAAGCTCGATTGTAAGTCCGTTCTAGCCTCGTTTTTAATGATTTTTACGTTTTTGGAGTCCCGGTAGCTCGATTTAGCTTATGCTAGCAATAATTTAACCTAGGGTTTATATTTGGAAAAATACCCATAGGTGAAATTTGTGTATTTTGGTGTTTTATGATAGAATATGAGGTTTTAAATTATGTTAGACAACTTGTGCTACTCGGTTTTAAGTGAAAACGAGCAAAAGGGCTTAATCAGTAAAAATACCTAATAGTCTTAAGTACATGTTAGAGTGAGAATTTGATGTTTCCATAGAAGGGAAAAATGATCAGCATGTCATAAAGCATAAGAAAATAGGCTGAAGTTTAATTTACGAGCTTTGGGGAAAAAGTGTAAATATGCAAAAGTTTAGGGGCAAAATTGTAATTTTCCAAAATATGATTTGGGTCAATTTGAATAATGTGGGTCCTAATTAGACTATATTTTAAATGATAGAGCAAGGAAAACTGAAATTCGGGTTAAAATGGGGAAAATACCAAGTTGGGGACGAAATGGTAAAAGTAGCCATTTTCGCATACGAGGTAAGTTCATGTGTAAATGTAGTAACATAATTGTCATTTTGAGCAATTTAATATTGTTTATATGATAGGATGCTGATTATTATCATGAAATATTATGCTTTGTGGTTATTTTCGAATAAAATGCAAATTATGTGTATTAATTGTTAAATATAAAGTACTACCGAGTATTGGTTTTGGTATTTTACGGAAGATGGCAAGGATATGTGTTCAAGGAAAATCCCGTTTGAAACTTAGGAATAGATTAGGATACAAGTGACATGTCACTAGGATGGTTGAGCATCCGAACTCGTTGAGTTGAGGCCGAGTTCACTTATGGATGCGAATGTCTGAACTCGTTGAGTTGAGTCCGAGTTCGTGAAATGTAACTAGGCATCCGAACTCGTTGAGTTGAGTCCGAGTTCACTTATGGATGCAAATGTACGAACTCGTTGAGTTGAGTCCGAGTTCGTGAAATGTAACTAGGCATCCGAACTCGTTGAGTTGAGTCCGAGTTCACTTATGGATGCGAATGTCCGAACTCATTGAGTTGAGTCCGAGTTCGTGAAATGTAACTAGGCATCCGAACTCGTTGAGTTGAGTCCGAGTTCACCTATGGATGCGAACGCCCGAGCTCATTGAGTTGAGTCCGAGTTCGCTTATGGGCGGGTTACATGGTAGCTTGGCTACATATGTGGCACTTATCTGCAAATGTATCCGAATTATATTCCGATGTGTTCAACGGGTAAAATTCTACTCAAATGGAGGAATACTTGAGATGAAAGGGATGTATTGGTAAGTGTTGTGAAATGAATACTTTGAACATGTATGTACTTAACCCTCGGGTTGAAAACTCGACATAACAACAATATGGTAAGATGATAAATGAAAATGTGATATGAATGTCTCGGTGATGATTATGCAAATGATGTTTTATGTTTGCTTATATAGATGTGTTACTTGCTATTTGCATGTGAGCTTACTAAGCATTTATGCTTACTTCCTCCTTTTTATTCCTTTTAGTGTTGACAAGCCAGCTCGGAAATCGGGAACGATCGGAGGCATGCTCAAACTATCCGTATACCATCTTGGCATAATGGCTTGCATATTTTGAGTATGGCATGTATAGGATTATAATCATTTTGTATATATGGTCTTATGATATGATTATTGAGTGGTATGGAAATGCTTGGTAATGATTAGCCATTGGAATGGCTAATCATGATCATATTTTGTAACACCCCGAACCCGAGACCGTCACCGGAGTCGAATACGAGGTGTTGACAGACTTTTAAAATTTTTTTTTTTCCAGACACTGCCCAGTCTGAGTACTAGTCGCTTCAAAAATCATATCTTGAGTTTCACAACTCGAAAATCAATTTTGTGATTTTTCCCTGAAACTAGACTCATGTCCCCACCTACGAATTTTTTTCTAGAATTTTTGGTCAGGCCAATTAGTACAGTTTATTAGTCAAAGTCTCCCATGTTACAGGGGTCGACTACACTGACCTCTTCCCATTACGACTTGGATATCTCTCTGCACAGAGCTTCAATACTGATGCCGTTTGTTTCTATGGAAACTAGACTCAGAGAGGAAACCATGCATATATGGTATGACCCCTAATTATCTCTGGTCAATTTATAGTGAATTTCCAAAGGCGGAACAGAGAATCCAGAAACTGTTCTGGCCCCGTTCCACAAGAACCCGAATATCTATTACTGTACTGTTCATATGATTGTTTCGTTACTTCCATATGAAAGTAGGTTCATCAAGGTTCGATTACATAATTTATTCACTATTTAATTCCACTCCTACGAATTTTTGTGATTTTTCAAATCTACACCACTGTTGCTGTCAGCATCTGTTTTCAAGGTAAACTTTACCTATTTTGTGGTTACCATGGACCAACTAGGGTTTTTCCATACATAGGTCCACATGTGATCATATTTAGCCATTCCAATGGCTGATCATTAGCCCAACACTTCCATTTCAAACCATAGTCACATCGTGAAACCATATATACATACATAAACACAAATGGTCTAATGCCGTACTCCACTTCTACGAGCCATTTTCGCATGGCTTTACACACATACATCACAATAAGAACTTAAACAAAAGGGGGTAGTCCTATACATGCCATATCCAGAGTTCATCTAAAAGAGTACCAAAAGAGCTTTGATAGTGTAGATGACTTCGACTTCGCTGATCCCGAATCCGATAGCTGACGAACAAAATCTATAAAACAGAGAGCCAAAGCAACCGGGTAAGCATTTTAAGCTTAGTAAGTCTCAAGTAATGAAATCGGCTTTGACTACAGTATTACATTCACATAGCTAACTAAATCACTTTATTAACACACATTCTCATAATCATACTTACTTCACACTTCATCAACATATATACACAAGGTATCAACCTTTCTAAAAGCCGAAAATTCGTTAGCCGATCGCACGAATACTATTTAAAACGAATCGACTTTTCCAATGCACATGCAAACATACCTTATCATTCGGGTTGGTCAAGCATATTTATTAAATTAGTTACAGCACAAAACGCTCACATTCAAACCCAAGTTTCTTCGGTATTTAACCGAATACAGCCGCAAACACATTTGCCTTCGGGTCTTAACCCGGACATATCAACTCGCATAATTGCCTTCGGGTCTTAGCCCGGATATATCAACTCGCATAATTGCCTTCGGGTCTTAGCCCGGATATATCATCTCGCATAATTGCCTTCGGGTCATAGCCCGGATATATCAACTCGCATAATTGCCTTCGGGTCTTAGCCCGGATATATCATCTCGCATAATTGCCTTCGGGTCATAGCCCGGATATATCAACTCGCATAATTGCCTTCGGGTCTTAGCCCGGATATAATCCAATGCTCATGCACACATATATCAATAATCATAACACATCCATATCATTTCTTCGTTACTAAGGCTCAAACACAAAACATTTATTAAACCTTTCAAATTTCGGCTCAGTAGCCACACACAAAGAGCATGATTTCAATTGGCTTTATAAGATAGTCTCTAAGCACATTCGACTATCCGTCATAGTATGACTATTCATTTCAATATAATTCAAGTAGGGTCATTACTCGAAGACTTACCTCAAATGTCGTCGAACGACTTCAACGGCTATTCAATTACTTTTTCCTTCCCTTTATCGGATCTAGTTCCCCTTTGCTCTTGAGCTTAAGTTCAACAAAATTTAAAATAGTCATTAATCGACTATTCAAGTATTACTTTCAGAATAATATATATATTGATCCGACTTTCACACACATAGATTATAGTAAGCTTTATAATAATCAATAAATAATTCATCGGCAAACTTTCATTAATGTTTACAACAAAATCACATATTCACTACGAGCTGTTTTCCTGAGCAGTAGTTACTAAATTACTTATAACTGGAGCTACTAAACTCCAAATCACTTGACGTTAATTTCCCTGAATATAGACTCGTATATCTTCCATCCATAAAATTTTCAGAATTTTAGGCTTGGCCAATCAATACCAGATTTTTCTTAAAGTTTCCCCTATTTCACTGTTTGACTATTCTGACCACTCTTCACTACGAATCCAATTTCTCACTTTACAGAATTCCAAATGTGTTGTATTTAATCTCATTTGAAACTAGACTCATTAAGGAGTCTAAGCATATAAATTTTATCTTATAATCATTTTTGTACAATTTATAATGATTTTCTAAAAACAGAACAGGGAATCCAGCAGTCATTTTGACTCAGCCCCACAATACTTCAAATATCTCTAGATCGGTAACTCTTTTGTTTCTATAGTTTCTTTTGTAAGAAAATAGACCCTTGAAGCTTTAATGACATAATTCACTCAGCTTCTAATTCAACTCCTACAAATTATGGCGATTTTCGAAAACCACCTTACTACTGCTGTCCCAAGTAGATTATTACCAATTCACCATTTATCATCAATGCCGCACACACAAATACCTACATACTCCTATGTATATGAACCGTCTATAATTAATTTATAACCTATTCGGCCTTACTACTTAAACTTAGCCTTCATATGTAATTATATATTATGACCTAATACAACAATTTCATATAGGTTTCTTCTAAGCTAATAATAACCGAACCATTTAGTCAAGCTTAAGGCCGATTCTATTTTGTTCAAATTAAGGTCACACTCCCTTAAAAGAAATTCTAGCCTTCTTAACTTTAATTAGCTACTACCTATTCTTTAAACATTAAATACAATGCAATTAACATTTAAACCTTTATACCGAATTTGCTCACACAATAGTCCTTGACCGAAGGTTCTTAGACTCTAGCTACCCTAATGTCATTCCTTGAAACACATCCGAATATCACGTTCAACACCTCCCATCAACAAGTTAAAATTTCTCAAATTCAATTACTAGTGCTTTTATAAAACATAAACAAAAATACATTAAACATTATTTCCCCAAGAATCAATAGCATAACCGAATACATATATTTTTCTTTCTCCCTAAATTAGATTCGGCAATCCCATAAACCATATTAACCTTAACTTTCAAGCTAAAACAATTAACAATTTAACACATCCAACCTAACTATCCATCTAATGTCATCAAAACTTCTACTAAAAATTTTAAGCTCCTAGGCCGAAATTCAACCCTCATAAATAACCTAATTTCAATCCAAGATTCAAGTAAAATTTAAACCAATCCTCCAAATTATGCATACATTTTCAAGAGTGGCATAAAACATACCTTTTTGTATCAAAACACCTTAGCCGAAATTCAACAAGAGTTTTTCTTCTTTCTTTCTTCTAGTTTCGGCAATGGAGAAGTAAAGATGAAACACTTTGGTTTCTCCTCCCACTTCTCATTATATTATTTCCTTTAATTCTATAATTCCTTTAATTTCAATTATTAAATCATTTGTTAATACAAAACTATTTTAATTTTTGAATTAGTGGAGCATATTCTTTCCTTGGCCGGCCACCATGTTTATCATGGGTAAATTGACATGCAAAACCACTCCTTTCAATGCATGTACTATTAGACCATTGTAAAATTAACCTCTCACTTTCCAACAAAGTTTCATATAAGTCCATATTAATAAATTCACATAAAGATGATCAAATTAATGCATGAAACTTTCACACATGCATTTACTCACATCATAAACACAGAATATAACTTTTAATTATTTATAAGACTCAGTTTAGCAGTCCCGAAACCACTTCCCGACTAGGGTCAGTTTTGGGCTATCACATATTTGGTGTTATGTATGCTAAATTGCTAGCTAATTCATGGAAACCATGAAATAGGTAAAATTTACCATAAAATAGATTCAGACAGCAGCAGTGACGTGAGTTTGAAAAATCATTAAAAATAGTAGAGATACAATTAGATGATGAATAAATATGGAATTGAATAATTATGAGTCTATTTTCATATGGATGGAACAAAACAGGTATATGAGTTATATTTTATGAGATGTATAAATTTTTGTGAAACAGGGCCAGAGCGATTTCTGGATCCCTTGTTCTGACTTTTGAAATACACCATAAATTTTTCAAAGATAATTAGAAGTCATGATTTATATGTACAGATTCCTTTATGAATCTAGTTTTATTATAAACAAACAGCATAGTCATTGAAACTCTGTACAGGGAGATATCGATTCGTAATACACAGAGGTCAGAGCAGTCGAACCCTGAGACAGAGGAGACTTTTAACTAATAAACTGTACTAATTTGGTCAACCAAAAATTCTATAAAAAAATTAGTAAATAGATATATGAGTCTAGTTTCAGGGAAAATTTACGGAATTGAATTTAGAGTTTTGGAACTCGAGATATGAATTTTTAAGTGACTGTGATGCAGTTAGCCAGCTTATCTGGAAATTTTAAAAATAAATTGTTTGAGCTGTTTAAGTAATGAATTAAGTCTGTTAACACCTCGTGTTCGACTCCGGCGACGGTCTCGGGTACAGGGCGTTACATAGTTTCCCTATCACATGCACTCAATCTCATAACAATACATCATGTCATTAGTCTTAGATGAGCTCATCAATTCAATATTTTCATTCTTTATATCTCAAGTTAGTCCCGTTGAATTTCCTAGAAATCTCGATGGATACGCAATAACCGTCAAGTCATACAAGTGATCATCTCAAGAACGCACTCCTGAGAACCTTACATCTTACAGCGGGATTACCAGTCCAAGCTAAATCCCCCATAGTAATAACTCATAGAGCAATGTCGGGATTACCAGTCCTGGCTAAATCCCTCTTTACAACAATTGCTCTCATAAGCTCGGATTTGAATTGTTAGTCCAGGCTAAATTCAGTCCTAAATTAGATTACCCGTCCAGGCTAAATCCTTTTTACACCCATATTCTTCGGGAGGCTCGATCACTCAAGGAACACCCGTCCGGGCAAAATCCTTTTCTGCAACACATGCAGGATCTCATATCATGTAAGCCATAATTTATCCATTGAATTTCCCCTTCTATTTCAACCAGGACATTTATCATCCTTTTTAGTTACACCACCACATTTCATGAATTTTCATGCGATGAATATCTAAATTTTCATACATTCAAGAACATTCATATTTAAGTATATTAAGAGTTTACTTCGGGTTATACGAACTTACCTGGTAGTCGTTTTGGATTCATGTCTCGGTTATTCCGAAACCTTTTATTTTCCACGGTCGACCCCTAGAATTGGTTTCTCGGGGTTATACAGTAAAAATAAATTATTAATACCTCATTGTTCATTTTGGCTTAAAACTCACCCCCAGGAAAAATGACCAATTTGCCCCTAACCTTCCATACTTTTACAATTTAGTCCTAAGGCTCGTATAATGAAATGCATGAAGTTTCTAAGTTACCCAAGCCTAGCCGAATGTTTTTCTTTCCTATATAAGCCTACATTTTCTTCCATTTCACATTTTTCTACGTATTTTCACCACTTTTACAAAATGGTCCCTTAAGCCATTTCCATGAAAAACTACTTAGTAAAAGTTATTTACTATCCTTTAAACTCTCATATTCCTCCATAAATCATCAAAATACAAACATCTCGTGCATGCGTAAATTTTTGAATATGAGCCCTAGTTTGAAATTTGGGTAGAAATAGAGAGAGTATGTTACGAGGGTTTAAAAAATACGAAGAACATTAAAAACGGGGCTAGGGAACACATACTATTGAGCTTGAAATGTTGGAAAACCCTAGCTATGGAAACTCCTTCAAATTCGGCAGCATGAAAAAGAAAATGAGTGAATTTTTGCTTGGCTTTCCCTTTTTATTTCATTAATTAACCAAATGACCAAAATGCCCTTCCCTACTAACCTTTCCAAATTTTCCATGCATGCCCTTTTTTTCCAAAAACTTAGAAATTGGGAAAATTACTCTTTAAGGACATCTAATTAACATTCCAAAGCAATTGCATACAAATTGCTTCAAGAATCCAAGTTTTGCAACTTATTCAATTTGGTCCTCAATTTCCAATTAAACACCTTACACATAAAATTTCTTCATGAAACTTTAACCCATGCATGTTTTCGTACACTAGACCTCATAATGATCATGAAATAATTATTTTAAAATCAGATTTGTGGTCCTGAAACAACTATTCTGACTAGGCCCTATTTTGGGATGTTACAACATTGGCAATAGACGTAATTGGAGCTTTGAAATTCGAATGCGATCTAGCATGATCTCTATTCGAATATTCCACATTAGCATTTGAATGGCTATTATCATTTCGAAATTTCTTTGATGCAGTTGAAATGATTTGCCCGATGATCTCTTTCGCATTTCTCTAGCTTCAGAATCGACTTTTCTTTTCTCTTTCTCGAGATCTTCGGGTTTACATGCTCGTTCAACAAGCACAATGAATTCTTTAATCTCAAGAATCCCAACTAACAAATGGATATCTTCATTCAAACCATCTTCAAATCTCTTACACATTATCGCCTCAGTAGATACACATTCACGAGCATACTGACTCAATCTTACAAATTCCCGCTCGTATTCTATAACAGACATACGGCCTTGTTTAACTGAAGAAACTCTTTAAGTTTCTGGTCGATAAATCTTTGACTAATATATTTATTTTGGAATTCAGTTTGAAAGAAATCCCATGTAACTCAGTCACTTGGAACTACCGATATTAAAGTTTTTCACTAATGGTACACCGTATCTCTCAGAAGTGAAACAGAAAATTTTATACATTCCTCGAGATTCAATGACAATTCATCAAATACTCTATTGTGTTCTCTAACTAGAACTCGACCCTTTCAGCATCATCATTCGTTGTAGCTCGAAACTCTTCGGCCCCATACTTTCTAATCTTATTTACCGGAGGCTTACTTAACTGAACCAGATTCACTGATGGCATAGCAGGAGCTTGTGGAGGATTAACCGGGGGTGGAGGTTGTTGTACAGCCAGATTGGTTCTAATATACCGGCTAAACCAATTGTTCATCATTTGATAGAAGGCTTGTCTAGCCTCACTATCATGGCTACTCATAGCCGGCCTAAAATCGGATGGCACCGTCCCTTGTGCGGGAGCAGGTGCATTGCTTTCAACATCATCCGCTACGGCTCGTTCAGGATCCATTTGCTATATAAAAGCACATTTCAATGTCAAGATTCATCACACTATCGCAGTTCATAAATATGACATGTATAGCTAGACTCACATACACTATGGTAATCCTAGAACTGACTAAACCATAGCTCTGATACCAATAAAATGTAACACTCCTAACTCGTATCCATCATCAGACTAAGGCTAAAGGCATTACTGGACAAATCGGAACATTTAATACTCAGTTCATAAACATCTTAACATCAAAGATCAAACATCAATATAGAGTCCCTAATATAGGTCATCAAGACCTTAAACATGCATTAGAAAGGGGTCGGGACTAAACCGAACACATACAAAATTTTTCCAAAACTTAAACAATTTTCAAAGTTATACAGGTCACATTCCCGTGTGAACAAGCCGTGTGCCTTACATGGCATTAGACATGCCCGTGTGTCTAGGCTGTGTCAAAACAGGGCATACATACTGACTTGCTCACACGGCCACAAGACACGCCCGTGTGTCTTGGTCGTGGTCGAGCCTGACTTGAGCCACACGGCTGGCCACACGGTTATGTGCGTTGGCCGTGCTCGAGCCTGACCTAAAATCATAGGGTACCCCAGGAGACACACGACCGTGCAACATAGCCGTGTGTCACACATAGCTGAGACACACTCCCGTGTCTCTGCTCGTGTGGACAAAAATAGGCCACTTGAATAGCAAACTTGCCACCCCAATTGGGTCAAACCTACAAGCACCAAACTAAGCATATTTTGTACACCAATTTCAGCCAATCTCTATTCCAAAACATACATTAATCATGCCTTTATCAATAAATTCCAACCTCAATTCATCAACCAAAACATACCAAAACCTAAACTAAATTCATACAAAAAGATATGTTTCAATACATCATTCAATCTCATGCTCAAAACTTATCGAAACTTATCAACATTGACCATTTCTTTTGGTCAATCAAAACATACCATATACTTCACAGTGCCTCACATATCATATAATATTTCCAACCATAAGTTCAAACATAAGCTAGTCATATCACATGGCATGATAAATACATTACAGAACCTACCCAAAACTCTTCTAGCCTATACGTGCCATACTTTAATATATATACATTTTCAAAGGTACCAAAATGAGGTTCAATAGTGTGGTGACAATCCTCGACAATCCCAGAGCTCACAGTACTTCGATATCTATAAAATAATGAAAACATACACAAAGTAAGCTTTCAAAAGCTTAGGAAGCTCGTACAAAATATAACCAACATTTTACATACTACAAAACATCATCATCTAATAGACAGTAGTTCTCAAATCATTTATCAATTCTATTTTATCACAAATTAATATGTTCATACCAACTTATCAAGCTTTATACACACAGTGTCATCTACCACATAGGTTTCGTACATACCTAAACTTTGTCGTATTTATTCATTTTCATTCTTACCTCCCATTCGAAAACATTAACTCTTTCCGAAGACTTTTCATGCTTTAAGAATTTGCACACTTAGTGCTTTAATGATTAGCCGAAGCTAAAATGATCCCGCGCACTTAGTGCCATCACAAATAGCTGAAGCTACCTTAGTATTGTACACTTAGTGCCTCATATAGCTAAAGCTATTCCATTTCGCACACTTGGTGCTATTTATAATCGCAACTATTTCAAATCGCACACTTAGTGCCGAATACCTTCGATTTATCCACTTACACAAGCCATAGTAAAACATCTATACGATTCATGCATCTCTAAAGTATTAAAAGATGACTATAATATCATTTATTCCATACGAACTTACCCCGTATTCGAAATTGCCGACTTGGATTGTTTACTCTATAACCTTCGACTTTCCTTGGTCTAAATCTGAATTCCTCTTTTCTTGATCTATATGTATTCAAAATTAACCCTATTATTCACCAAATAATTCAAATTAATCCATAAACATTCATTTAGGGCATTTTGCAAACTAGCCCTCATGTTTTCACATTTTGACATTTTAGTCCCTAATTACACCAAACACCAAATACCAAAATTTCCTTTTTCACATATTAGGCCGAATACTCACTTAGCTCATATAAACCCACACATTTCATTTATTTCACATTTTAGTCCCTCAATTTCTCATTTTCACAATTTAATCTTTAATACGCATTTTTAGTTAAAATCACTTTACAAAACATGTATATCAAGCACTAAGCTTTCATAATTCATCATTTAATATCACAAAACTCATGAATTCATCAATGGCATCTCATCAAATCATCAACAATTTAATGAATTTAAGCACGGGCTAGCTAGAACACTTAACAACGATCACAAAAACATAGAAATTATCAAAAACGGAGTCAAAAATCATATCTTAATATAGCCAAACCATAGTCGAAACCCTAAGCTAAATTTTCTTTCTTTTCTTTGATGAATTCGACAAAGATGAAGCATAATGGTTTTATTTTATGCTTTGGTTTTATTATAATATACATTAATATTCCATTTACCTAAGCACCCTTTAAAAATAACCATATTTACCATAATGCCAAACCATATCATCCACTAACATATAATTGAATTTATTTCATCATAAGGACCTCACCTTTAATGAGCCACATCAGATAGGCACTTTTAACAAACAGCAGGTAACTTTTACATTTTAAGTGATTAGGTCCTTTTATCAAATTAAGCACACAATTGATCAAATTTCCATACGAAACTTTCACACATGCTAATTCACATAACATAAGCATGAAAAATAATATTTAAATATTTTTTGACTCAGATTTGTGGTCTCGAAACCATTATTCTGACTAGGGTTTAAACCGGATTGTTACATCTAATTATTTATTTATTTACAAAACGAGTTCATGAAAAATCAAAGGTCTATTAATTTGAACGAGGGTTTAGGGTTTTAGGGTTTAGGGTTTAGGTATAGGGTCCTTTCCATCGGGATTTAAGCTTCCTTGGAAATAACTTCAACCTTAAATTAAACAACAAAATCTTCTGACCTTCTTTAAACTCGCGAGGTTGTATATGACTATCATGCCATCTTTTTTATCCTTATTTACACATTTTGGCATTCTCATAGGAAAACAATCTCAACTCTTCCAACTCATCCAGTTGTAACATCCTTCTCTCACCGGCTTGCTTAAGATCAAAGTTCAATTGCTTCAAGGCCCAGTGAGCTCTATTCTCCAACTCTAATAGAAAATGACATGCCTTCCCAAAAACTAACCGATAAGGAGTCACTCCTAACGGTGTCTTAAATGTTGTTCGATAGGCCCATAATGCATCATCGAGCCTTCGAGACCAATCTTTTCTACTCGGGCGTACTACCTTTTCAAAGATACCTTTGATTTCACAGTTCACTCTCTCAACTTTCCCATTGGACTGGGGGTGATAGGTAGTAGCTATCTTGTGCTTCACATCATTTTTGTCAAGCAACCACTTAAGTCATTTGTTCACAAAGTGAGAACCTTCATCACTAATAATAGCTCTTGGTGTCCCAAATCGTGTAAACACATACTTATGTAGGAATCACATGACTACCTTAGCATCATTTGTAGGGTATGCTTTAGCTTCAACAACTAAGATGTATTTGTTCCCATATGAAGAAGGAAAAGAGCCTAAGAAGTCAATGCCTCATATGTCGAATAATTCAATCTCCAAAATGTTTGTCAAGGGCATCTCATTCCTCCTTGATATATTTCCGGTCCTTTGGCATTTATCATAGTTCTTCACATAAGCATAATAATCTTTAAATAGCTTAGGCCAAAAGAAACCTGCTTGCAAAATCTTTGCTATAGTACGTGAACTACCAAAGTGTCCCCCACTTGGAGATGAATGGTAATGAGACAAGATCTCATCAATCTCACTTTCAGATACACACTGTTAGATTATATTATCTGCACATTGTTTAAACAAAAATGGATGCTCCCAAAAATAATATCGACTATCACGAAGGAATTTTTTCCTTTGTTGGCATGTTATTTCTCGAAAAATTATTCGACATGCAAGATAATTGGCAAAATTAGCAAACCAAGGTGTTCCATGAATTCGATTTACCTCAAATAAGTGCTCACCTTGGAAATTCTCGTTGATAGGCAGACATGATCGAGTTCCCTCATCTTGTTCCAACCTCGACAGATGATCAGCTATTTGATTTTTGACACCTTTTTTGTCTTAGATCTCAAAGTCAAATTCTTGGAGTAACAGTATCCAACGAATTAGCCTCAGTTTCGCATCTTTCCTCGTGAGCAAGTATTTAATGGCTGAATGGTCAGTAAATACTATAACTTTGGTACCTATAAGATATGAGCGAAATTTGTCAAAAGCAAAACTATTGCAAAGAGTTTCTTTTCGGTTACCATATTGGGCTCCTATTAAAGTTCTAATTGCATAGTAAATAGGGAGAAACACTTTGTTTCTTCTTTGACCCATCACAGCTCCAATAGCATAATCACTTGCATCGCACATCAACTTAAAAGGTGAGTTCCAATCAGGTGTAACGATTATTGGGGTTGAGATTAACCATTTTTTCAGATCTTCAAAAGCCTCCAAACATGCTTTGTTGAAATCAAACACTATATCTTTCTCTAACAACAAATACAACGATTCAGAAATTTTTGAAAAATCTTTGATAAACCTTCGGTAAAAACCGTCATGGCCTAAGAAGCTTCTGATTCCTTTCACATTAATTGAGATTGGTAATATTTCCATTACATCCACTTTTGCTTTATTGACTTCAATTCCTCTCTTTGAGATTTTATGCCTTAAGACTATCCCTTCCTTAACCATAAAATGACATTTTTCCCAGTTAAGAACAAGATTCGTCTCTTCGCATCTTTTCAATACCTTGGCCAAATTACTCAAACAAATATCATAAGTGTTACCAAAAACAAAAAAAATCATCCATGAAAACCTCAACAAAAATTTTAACCATATTAGTGAATATTGCTATCATGCATCGTTGAAAGGTTGCACGTGCATTGCATAAACCAAATGGCATTCACCTAAAAGCAAATGTACCGTATGGACAAGTAAAGATTGTTTTATGTTGGTCTTTCAAGGCTACAACTATTTGGTTATATCCCAAATATCCATCTAACATCTGATCCATAAAAGGCAACGTAAAATGGTCCTTCCGAGTGGCTTTGTTCAATTTTCTGTAATCAATACAGATTCTCCAACTGGTAATAGTTCTCGTTGGAATTAACTCGTTACACTCATTTTTGACAATCGTGATTCCACCTTTCTTTAGCACACACTATACTGGACTTACCCACGAACTATTTGAAATAGGATAGATGATTCCTATATCTAACCATTTGGTCACTTCCTTTCTCACAACTTCTTTCATAATAAGATTGAGCCTCTTTTGCCCATCAATTCAAGCTCTTTCATCTTCTTCCAAAATAATTTTATGCATGCAAAAAAAAAAAGGGCTTATACCTCGAATATCATCTATGGTCCAACCAATTGCCAATTGCTTTCTTAATTTCTTTAGAACAACAATTAGTTACTCCTTTTGATCTTTCATCAGTTCTGCTGAAATAATCACAGGCAAAGTAGAACAGTCACCTAAACAAATGTATTTCAAATGGGAAGGAAGTACCTTTAGTTCGAGTTTAGGTGGTTCTTCGATTGACAACTTGGGTTGCACAAATTCTCTGACTTCCAACTCCAACGGTTCAAATCGTGTGGATTGAATAAAATTTCTCAGATTGGCTTCCATCAAAGCCATGTTTTCTTCACCTTCTTCATCCTTCAAAGGGTCAAGATCTAAGGCTTTCTCCAATGGATCATCTTCAAAATTACTTGCCATAGAAACCAAGGTTTCTATCTCCTCCATAACTGAGCACTCTTCTGCCAGATCGGGAAATTTCATTACTTTAAGAATGTTAAAGGTTACCTGATCGTCTTGAACTCGCATGGTGAGTTCACCTTTCTACACATCAATTAACATTCTTCCCGTGGCTAAGAAAGGTCTCCCAAAGATGATCGACACTTCATTATTTGCTTCAAAATCTAAGACAATGAAATTAATAGGAAAAATAAATTTATGGACTCTTACCAAAACATCCTCGATATTTCCCTTGGGATATGCTAAAGAACGATCTGCGAGCTGAAGCGTCATAGTTGTAGGTCTTACTTCACTTATCCCTAACATCTTGAAAATAGACTTAGGCATTAAGTTGATTGTAACACCCCTATCCCATAACCGTCACAGAAATAGGACGAGGCGTTACCGAAAACTAGGAATCCGATCAGGGCCGTAAAATTTTAAACATTTTTTTTCTTTTTTTATTGAATAAAGATCATTCATTCACTAAATTTCTAGACGCAAACAAAGTTCGAATTTAACACTTATACAAGTAAGTTCCATAAGATACCGTAATCACATGACTTCTACACGAAGGTCAAAGTATCATTCTACTTATTGTCTATCCTATACATGCCATAAGATAATCCAATCTTATGGCTGCCGCAATGGTAGATAGTATGACGAAGTATTGACGATCCCCGAGCTGGTAGTCAGAATCCACAACCTACAGACCAAAACATGAACGAATAGAGTAAGCTTTCGTAAGCTTAGTAAGTTTTAAGCAAAACAATAATTTTGTTGAATCAATGACGTTTTTCACATATACTTAGTCTAGGTAAAATCTCATTTGACCTAGTATACCTAGCCAAAATTTCACATAATTTAATTCACCTTTCTTTAGCCTTGAGTTTTAAGTCAAAAAGTGTTTTCATTCAATATCATTGGTCATTCATTTCAACTGTTCGATGAAATTAATCTAGAGCTTCATCTCGAACCATAATAACAATAAACGCATTACTTAGCTATCACATATATATACTTTCGAATAATAATGACCTAGACGGTCGAATATTTTCAAAGCACATTCTTCATCAACTGAAGTTCGATTCACATGGTAAGCACATTTTTCACCAATTTCACAACTTTCAATAATCCCATCCACTTGTTCATAATCACCTCCATATTTTCAAGTATTTCACATGATAAGTACTAAATTACCGTATTGGCACATAAAGAACCGAACATATTCCTTATCTTGTATTGGCACATCTAGCTGAACACAACCCATACTCAAATCATAAGGCCTTTGGGCAGAATATACATTAATACATAAGAATATTTCATCACATACTTCATTATACAAGCATACCATTACCAATTAGATCATTCTCATATTTGGAGTTATAATATTAATCACATATGCATACCTCCTTAATACTAATAATTCACTTCGAAATCAATCCACCAATGAGTAAGTAATACGTACCTGAACATCTTAAATACATAATACTTATTTGATGGTAACTTACTGCGGATACTCAATATCAAAGTCTTACTTGAATCCCAGCATTTAACCTTCGGGTCTTTAAAACCCGGATATAGTACGAACTCGAAGCCTACAGACATTAAATCAGGATAATATTCTCGCATAAAGCCTGCGGGATCTTAACCCGGATATAGTACTGGCACAAATGCCCTTCGGGACTTATCACATTTATACACTTTCACATTCATCACATTGGCCATTCGGCCTTATCACATATATAATACTACACACTTTTCCCAATTGATCATTCGGCCACATTATACAAAAAAAAATAGCACACATTTTCATAAAGGCCATTCAGATGACTTACACACCTTGATGTTAGCCATATTGGCCTCACTACACAAACATATCTTGTACATCAATTTCTTCATAACAAATTTGACTAGGTATACTAGTCATTTACGGCTTATAGCTTCACTTTAATACGGATTTGGTACTTTGATTACCAATATTTAATCGATAGCTTATAAGCAACTCAAATAGTTTTATCAAGGTTTACAACATAATCTCAAATTCAGCACAAGTTGTTTTTTCCTGAGCAATAGTCACTAAATTATTTATAACTGGAGCTACAAAACTCCAAATCAATTTCCGTTAATTTTCCCTGAATATAGACTCATATATCTTCCATCCATAAAATTTTCAGAATTTTAGGTTTGTCCAATCAATACCAGATTTTTCTTAAAGTTTCCCCTGTTTCACTATTTGACTAATCTGACCAGTCTTCACTACAAATCAAATTTCTCATTGTACAGAATTAAAAATATGTTCTATTTGATTTCATTTGAAACTAGACTCATTAAGGAGTCTAAGAATATAAATTTTATCTTATAACCATTTTTGTACAAATTATAATGATTTTCTAAAAACAGAACAGGGGATTTCAGAGTCATTCTGACACTGTCTCACACAACTTTAAATATCTCTTTATAGGAAATTTATTTGCTCACACGGTCTCTTTTATAAGAAACTAGACTAATTAAGCTTTGATTAAATATTTTATTCAGCCTATAATTCCATACCAACAATTTATGGTGATTTTCTAAAATCACGTTACTGCTGCTGTCCTAAGCAAATTATTACAATTTGCTCTTAAATTTCCAAGTCCAAACACTTATGAACTTACCATTTGAGTTTAAAACATATCATGGCCACATCATATCTTATTAAATCAACCCATTATGTCCTATTATGATTAAATTTACTCAACGTTTAATCACTTAAAACTTACCTCGGAAGTGGTCGACGACTAGATATCCACGGCTATTCGTAAGTGGTCGATGACTAGATATCCACGGCGATTCGTTTACTTTCTCTTTATCCAAAATTGCCCCTCTATGCTCTTGAGCTTAATTAACAAAATTTAAACTATTTTAATCACCTTGTTATATCACTAAAAACAACAAGGTAAATCTTCTCAATGAAACTCATAGATAAGGCAACACCTCGATACATCTGCACACGTTCGGTATTTCATTAAAACCATCCCAAATACATTTACCTAGGTATCACCATGTCGCCTTATATACATATACTAGTTATGTGGTCAATTTTACCGATGACCTATGCATATAACTAATTACACCTTTAATAATATTCACAAAGCCGATTATCCACATGACTACCTTAGCATATTATTAGTTAGCTTCTTATCCAAATTTGCCATAAAGAAAATTAACTCGTATACCCTCAAGTGCATAAGCAATTGCATCCAAAGGACACTTTAAATGCATGTTATGAAAGTAACCGAATGCACATATATTTATACCAAGACATCATATACTTCAAAACCAACTATCAAGGCATAAAGCCGAACCTTCAAAATCAATTATCAATACACGTTCAAACATGCCTTCCTACAAATATACAAGTTCTCCCTTGGTTAAACTAAATCATGCTTTAAGGTTTAACACATTTGACCATTAGAGAGTTAATCAAATTAGCATTCAATTATTCCATACACCCACCTTTAACCGAATCTCATTTAATCAAATTTATTTCTTGACAATTTAATCACATTCGGTCATAGGTAATTTAATCCTATAAAGAGTCAAATTTTACTTCAATTCACTAAGGTGAGGTTATTATAATTTAACCTCTATTTCCGAATGCCCCCTTCTCTATAAAACCATCAAATTTTCAAATTATAATAGGTTTAATAACTCATTTAACCACTAATTCCATGCCAAGCATAAAAAGGCCATTGGTTTTACACCTAACTTACAAGACCATAAAACATAAAGGTTTAATGTTCATCTTTAACACAATTACCACACTTCAAACTAAATTTTCAGCTTCATATATCCCACACCAGATTTTTTTTTCCATGCTCAATTTCCATGGCCGAATGATATCCTCAGCAATTAAGTCATATTAAACATAAATTTTCCCTAATTAAGATTATAAGCTCATAATCACTTACAATTTCATCTTCCAAGTATATCAAACACTCCTTATTCGAATTCCATCTTCAGCTATCAAAATTGACATTTCCTATCCAATACCGAACATGCCACATAACCAATTCAAGAGAATAAATCCATGGATTTAAGGTAGCATCAAGCTAACAACTAAAAAAAAATATGCATGAATCTCATGGAACATCATCAAACATACCTTAATCTAGATACAAGTATGGCCGAACCTCTTCAACCTTTTCTTCCCCTCTTTCCTTTGATTTTTCGGTCAAGAAGAACAAAATGAGAACCTCTTTTTTTTATCATCCTACTAACCATTATTATTATATTGCCCATGGTCCTTATTTTATTTTTCCTAACATAAAACACTAACATAAAAGGTTTATAATACCTTTTAACCCATAGCATGGCCGGCCACTAGTCAAATTTTGGGTAATTTGACATGCAAACCCACAACTTTAGTAGTTTAACATTTTAATCACTTGGACATTTGCCTATCATATTTTTAAAGTTTCTCAAATATGCCCTTTTTAGCTAAATTTCACATCCAAATGACAAAATTAAAGCATGAAATTTTCACACATACTTATTCACAAATAATAAGCATAGAATATAACAATTAATTATTTTTGTAACTCGGTTTTGTGGTCCCGAAACCACTTTCTGACTAGGGTCAAATTAGGGGTGTCACATTGATACTTGCTCCTAAATCACACAAAGATTTATCACAATAAGATTCACCAATGTTATAGGGTATAGTAAACCTTCCTGGGTCTTTCAGTTTCGGTGGTAATTTGTTCTGCAGGAACGCACTGCACTCTTCTATCAAGGCAACAGTCTCATACTCACTTAATCGTTTCTTCTTGGACAATATATCCTTCATAAACTTCACATAATTTGACATTTGCTCTAAAGCCTCCACCAACGGAATATTGATGTGTAACTGCTTCAGAACATCCAAAACTTCTTGAATTGAACCTTCTGTTTCTAATTGTGTTGCTTGTAACACCCCAAACTCGGCCTAGACGTTATGGCTAAATCTGTGATGTCACATTGAACTGTTTTTCCAAAACACTACTTGCGTAAAAATTCGTTCTACATAAAACTCCTTTAGGTTCTTAACCAAAGATTAGGATGTCTGATTCATTGTGAAAACTCAAGTTGTTTTCACAAAACATTAATTATATTAAATTTTAAAATAGTGTTTGTTGCGGAAGCTTTCAAACTGTATTTCATAAACGTGGTGTTTTCAGAAAAACATTTGTTTATGTTTTTTTTAAATCTGTGGCCTACTACTACCTGATTAAATTTTCAAGTAATTAAATCTCCAAATTAAAATAAAAATAAAAATAAAGAGGGCTTATTACAAAATGAAAACGCAAAATAAAATCTTAATTATAATATTTAAAGAAACTTCGTTGAGTGGCCACCTCTGAGTCCTCTATCGCCTCGATCCATCAAAGCTTGGGGATTTCCTGCACAATTAACAGATGTGTGAGTTTACAAAACTCAGTGTGTGAAATCCCATAAAAGCATACAGTTAGAGCAAACATAATTTGGGCCTAAGCCCTTTTAGTTTCAGTTAGGAGCTTTAACCCCTCTTTTGTTAGCAGCAGCAGTCTGGGCCTAAGCCCATTTCAATAACAGAGGCAATTTGGGCCTTAGCCCATTTTAGCACAGCATGCAAACAAAGAATCCTACCCAATCCATCCGCTACACACCATCTCTGTACCAGCTCTATACACCATGTAGGGATAAAATCGACCCCCAGTCCTATACACCAAGTCGTGTCTATTACGGCACTAAAATAGTCTTTGCAGCAGAGCTGCCAGAATAGGCTTATACCCTTTCAATACACTTCCTCCAAAATCATAAATCCCACCCCATGCAATGTAGCATAATATAAATGCACATACAGTAAAAATGGCATGCTCTAACAGTCATACATCACATAGGGGTAAAACAATCATCTTGCCAAAATAAGCGCCCAAGTATATTTACCGGCCCAACAGAAGGTATACAGTCGTCTTAGGTGACCCGTGCAACCTTAATAATCAATCAGTGATAATGGGCCTACAGACCATATTTCAAGCCCATATGGGCCCACATGCTCGTATGACCCATATAGCCCAGAAGTGGTCTTAGCCATGTGGTTTACATAGCCTGGCCCAGAATTTACCACACCTTTGAACAATTTTCCTACGTGGGGCCCACAAGCCCATTGGGTCTACGCAGCCCGGTTCGGCCCAAAATGGCCCAGTATCATTTTGGTCCATGAAAACGCTCATGGCCATCTCATTGCCCACACGACCATGGTTTACTCTATGCCCTGCCACACAGGCAACCACATGCCTGTGTGGTGGCAACGACCCACTTTTTGGCTTTTCTGCTTTCCCGCCGATCTACGTTAATAGTAGTGTGGGTACACACCTGATTGCGAAATTCCCCAACTGGCCTATGAGTACTCCAATCTATTTCAAGTAGAAGGTTCCATTAATAGGCTAAAATCAAATTAAAGCAACCCTAAACGAAACACTTTTCCATATTATTACCTATCCTTTGCTTTGACCGATCCACAAACCGTTGCAGCAACCCATTTTTTTCCAATCCTTAGAGACTACCTGCAACCATACATCCCTTGTAAACTATTACCTCACTCAATCTATTATACCAAGTGTAAAGAACTTACAAAACTCGTAGACTAAGAGTGAGGGACAGTAGTATTCGGCCAACACCCCAAAGCACACCTTAACATCAAAGCACGAGATGCGACAATCTCGTTTCCTAGAACGAAACGTCAAAAAGGAGAGTTATTAAACAAGATTATTTTGGCCAAAACCAAAGAGAGAAGAAGAGAAATAAAGTGACGAAAAGGGAGAAAGAACCTTGCCCTAACCCCTAACTGATTGCTCAAGAACCCACTTCAAAAGACAAAACACGATAGGAGTTGAGAGAGATGTAGAGGGGTTCGACTTCAAGAGAGAGTAGTGTCTACTCAGAACCAAAAGAAGAAAAGCTAACAGAGATTGGGCAAGGGTTAAGGAGGTAGAAAAAGAATAAGAAGAAGAAAAAAGTATTCGGCTAAAGACCAAAAGAGAAGGTGAAAGTTGATGACCGAGTGGAAAGGAGAGAATGCAGGTTCGGCAAGTGGTGAAGAAGATTAAGAGAAGAAAAAGACAAAGGTCGATTACTCAAGCACAAACTTAAAGACAAAACCACGATAGGCTAGTATGCAGAGTGCCCGAGTGGTCACTAGTATAATCAGGTACCAACCAAGACAACAACCGAAAGAGAAAAAAGCATGAAAAGTAGACAGAGGAAAAATGATGGTTATCCAAATGGAGGGCATAGACTACACTTTTGGCACTAAGACAATGGTCAAATGACTAGGTGCACTAACTCAAATCGAAAGGTTGAGGAGTGACCTCATTCGACACTGCACTCCCACACTTCTAAAATCCCTAATTTTCCTCCTCTAAAACCTCCCCATATCACTCAACCGATAACTCCCCTATCAACTCCCACCAAACTCTCCTCAAATTCGGCTATTCATCCCCACTCAATCACTCCAACATCAGAGTTTCGGTCAACCTCAACTTCCTACATTGCAAGAGCAGCAAAATAGAACACCTTTGCGCATAAGAGGACTCGAACTCAAGACCCTTAAGCATCCTAACACGCCACTTACCACTAGACTTGCAGGCTTTTTATGCCATGCAACCCCCACATTAATTTAAAAGAAAAATTTATTCAATTAAGAGCAAAATTTTGCTTAAGGCAAGTCTTGAACCCATGACTTCCCAGACATTCCCAGGACAAACAACCACCAAACCAGACATATTTTCACGATACAGACACACAAAAATAATTTTAACAGGGATTTCGAGATTTGAAAAATTGGGGCATTACAATTCTACCCTCCTTAAAGAAGATTTCAGCCTCGAAATTTACCTAGTCAGAATAGGTAAGGGTATTGCTAATGCATTTCCTCCTTGGGTTCCCACATAACCTCCTCAGAACTGTGGTTCCGCCATAGAACTTTCACTAATGGGATTGATTTCCTTCTCAGGACTTTCACCTCTCAATCCAAAATCTGGACTAGTTCCTTCTCGAAACTCAAATATGGTCTAACTTCAATCTCCTCAACCGGCACCACATGCGTAGGATCTGAGCAATAGCATCTCAGCATCTAGACGTAGAACACATCATGAATCTGCTCTAATTTCAGAGGTAGCTCTAACTGGTTGGCAACTGGTCCTACTCGTCTCAATATGTGATAGGCCTAATAAACATTGGGCTGAACTTGCCCTTACGCCTAAATCTCAGCACCTTCTTCCATGCGAGACCTTTAGAAAGACAAAGTCTCCCACTGAATAGCCAATTTCCTTACGCTTCAGATCCGCATATGACTTATGTCTGTCTGATGCCTCCTTCAATCGATCCCAAATTAATCTAACCTTATTCTTGGTATCATATACAAACTCAGGACCTAGAGCACGTCGCTCACCCAATTCAATCCAGCATGACAGAGTGCGACACCTACGATCATATAGTGCTTCGTCAGGTGCAATTTGTATACTAGACTGGTAGCTATTGTTGTAAGCAAACTCTACTAATGACAAGTAATCCTCCCAACTACCTTGGAAGTCAATTACATAACTCCTTAACATGTCCTCCAGTATCTGAATCACCCTCTTCGACTGACTATCTGTCTGAGGATGGAACACAGTACTGAAGTCCAACTGTGTACCTAGAGCTTCATGTAACTTCTTTCAGAATCGAGACGTGAAGCGAGGATCTCTGTCAGATATAATAGAAACTGGTACCCCATGCAGTCTCACTATCTCGGATACATGCAGCTTAGCCAGTTTTTGCAATGAATAATCTGTGCGAACTGGTATGAACTGGGCAGTTTTGGTCAATCGGTCTACAATGAACCATACTGAATCTTTCTTAGAAGGCGTTAGAGGTAGCCTAATCACAAAGTCCATGGTTACTCTTTTCCACTTCTACAGCGGAATCTTAACTGGCTGAAGCAACCCAGAAGGCAACTAATGTTCCGCTTTAACCTGTTGGCAAGTCAGACATTTCCCCGCAAAGTCGATAATCTCATACTTAAGACCTAGCCACCAATAAATCTCACGGAGATCTCTATACATCTTATTTCCACCTAGGTGCATTGCATAGGGGCTACTATGCATCTCTCGCAGTAAAGTCTGTCTCAACTCAACATCCTTAGGTACGCAAATTCTGCCTCGGAGAAAAAGTACCCCTTCAATATTTAGCCCAAAATCCACAGCATTACCATTCTCAATCTGATGGAACTGAAGACCCAATGACTCATCTTCCAACTGTTTACTTTTAATCTGTTCAATCCACACTGGTTTAACTTGAAGCTCAACCAACAAGCTACCATCCTCAAATAAGCTAAGACGAGCAAACATTACTCTCAGATCAGTCATAGCCCTACGGATCAGTGCGTCAGCCACAACGTTGGCCTTACCAGGATGGTATTCAATCGAACAGTATTAATCCTTAAGCAACTCCATCCATCTATGTTACCTAAGATTTAACTCCTTCTAAGTGAGCAGATACTTGAGGTTTTTGTGATCCGTGTAAATGATACACTTCTCACTATACAAGTAATGCCTCCAAATTTTCAATGCGAATACCACAGTGGCCAACTCCAAGTCATGCGTTGGGTAATTCATCTCATGAGTCTTAAGCTGGCGACACACATAAGCTACCACCTTACCCTCTTGCATCAACACACAGCCCAAACCAACGTGTGATGCATCGCTATAAACAGTAAATTCTTTCCTAGACTCTGGTTGAATCAAGACAGGGGCCTCTGTTAGAACTTTCTTAAACTTCCCAAAGCTCTCTTTTTGCACATCAGTCTAGTTAAAAGGGACGCCCTTACGTAGTAGCTTAGTTAAGGGCACGACATTTAGTGAGAACCCCTCTACAAATCTTCGATAGTACCCAGCCAGTCCCAGAAAACTACGAATTTTTGACACAGTCTTAGGCTGCTTCCAATATAAACAGCCTCAATTTTTCGAGGATCTACTCTAATCCTCTGAGCAGATACCACATGACCCAGAAACGTTACCTCACATAACCAAAATTCACACTTGCTGAACTTAGAGTACAGTTGTTTCTCCTTCAAAATTTACAAAACTACTCGTAGGTGTTTATCATGTTCATCTTTAGTCCTCGAATACACCAGTATGTTGTCAATAAATTCTATAACAAACTAGTCCAGATAGGGTTGAAACACTCTGTTCAAACCAAAGAGAGAAGGAGAGAAATAAAGTGACGGAAAGGGAGAAATAACCTTGCCTTGACCCTTAACCGATTGCTCAAGAACCCACTTCAAAAGTCAAAACATGATAGGAGTTGAGAGAGATGTAGAGGGGTTCGACTTTAAGAGAGAATAGGCTCAGAACCAAAATAAGAAAAGCTAACAAAAATTCGACAAGGGTTAAGGAGGTAGAAAAAGAATAATAAGAAGAAGAAAGTATTCTGCTAAAGACCAAAAGATAAGATGAAAGTTGATGACCAATTGGGAAGGAGAGAATGAAGGTTCAGCAAGTGGTGAAGAAGATAAAGAGAAGAAAAAGGCGAAGGTCAATTATTCAAGCACAAACTTGAAGACAAAACCACGATAGGCTAGTATGCAGAGTGCCCAAGTGGTCACCAGTATAATCGGCTACCAACCAAGACAATAACCGAAAAAGAAAAACACATGAAAAGTAGACAGAGGAAAAATGATGATTATCCAAATAGAGAGCACTAGATTACACTTTTGGCACAAAGAGAATGGTCAAATGACTAGATGCACTAACTCAAACTGAAAGGTTGAGAAGAGTCCTCATTCGACACTACACTCCCACACTTCCCAAATCCCTAATTTTCCTCCTCCAAAACCTCTCCATATCACTCAACCGATAACTCCTCCATCCTCTCCCACCAAACTCTCCTCAAATTCGGCTATTCATCCCACTTAACCACTCTAACATTAGAGTTTCGGTCAACCTCAACTTCCTACATTACAAGAGCAGCAAAATAGAACACCTTTGTGCATAAGAGGACTCTAACTTAAGACCCTTAAGCATCCTAACACGCCACTTACCACTAGACTTGCAGGCTTTTTATGCCATGCAACCCCCACATTAATTTAAAATCTCACTAGCTGCAGACAAGGATTTATTCAATTAAGAGAAAAATTATGCTGAAGCCAAGGCTTGAACCAATGAATTCCCAGATTCTCCCAGGACAAACAACCACCAAGCCAAACATATTTTCACGCTACAGACACACAAAAATAATTTTAACAGGGATTTCAAGATTTGAGAAATTGGGGCGTTATATTGCTTCAATCTTTGCAAATATAGAGGTGATGGAGCTTTTGGTTGAACTGGACAACTTTTCTGAATAGGTAAATCTGCATCTAAAGAAGATGTTAAAGTATCTGAATTCACTAAGTTAGGATTTACCTTGTCAGTCCTTGTAGATTCTGATTCTTTTGGTGTAGGAATTTCAACAGCTGCTTGATTCTTCTCAACGGGCTTACCTTCGACATCAATCAATAGAGGTTTCAGAATTTTACCACTTCGCAATGCCACTGCCTTGATATGGTCTTTACCCAAATTTCTTGGATTCTCAATATCGCTCAGTAAGGTTCCTTGCGATCTATTATGAAGCTCTGTAGCTAACTGACCCATTTGGTTTTCCAAATTTTTCAGTGTTGCTGCTTGGCTTTGGATCAATGCATCATTCTTTGCCATGTACGCTTTCAACAAGTTCTCCAAACTATTTGATACCTCAACTTAAGGTGGTTTTGGAGCTTGCTGATTAAACCCTTGAGATTTATCGGGTCTATGCTACAATAAGTTGTTATTCGGTCTATTTCCTTGGTTGCTCCAAAAAAAGTTAGGATGATTACGCCATGAAGGATTATAGAAGTTGGAGTGGGGTTCTTGTCCACTCCTATTTTGATATTGGTTCCCCACATAGTACTCTAACTCGGGATTTGATGGACAATTCTCAAAAGAATGACCTTCCCTACAGTACACACAGGGAACTACTTCTTACAGACTTGGTGGCTGAGCTGTAAATTTATTAGTACTATTAGGGGTAAACTATTTTAACATAGAGGAATAGATGATACCTAAGCTGATAACGAAGTGAGGGCGTCAACTTTATGAACTCTGACTACACGTCTTCCTGAAGCTATTTTATTTGTTAGCCATTGATAGTTATTACTCGCGATCCTCTCGATGATCTCATAAGCCTCATTATAAGACTTAGACAAAATTGCACCATTCGTAGAAACATCTACCATCAATCTTGTATGTGCATTGAGACCATTATAGAATGTCTCCAACTGGATACAACGAGGAATCCCATGATGAGGACACTTATGTAATAACTCCTTGAATCACTCCCAAGTCTCATAAAAAGACTCGTCATCCAATTGTTGGAAGATTGTGATCTCGTTCCTCAACTTAGCGTTTTTGCTAAGTAGGAAATACTTAACCAAAAATCTCTCTGTCAATTCTTGCCATGTAGATATGGAACTTGGTGGCAATGAATTGAGCCATGCTCATGCTCGATCTCGCAACGAGTACGAAAACAACTTCAATCTCAATGCATCTTTAGTTAGACCGACTATCTTGAATGAATCACTCACCTCCACAAATAATCGAAGGTGGAGATGTGGATCTTCTGTGGGCATTCCACTGAATTGGCCACCATTTCTAGCATTTGAAACATCACTGGTTTCAATTCGAATTAGGTTGCATCAATATCTGGCCTTATAAATCCTAAATTTAACTCAATGAAAAGTGGCACAACATATAGTCTGATGCATCGATCTCTATCATCAGCAATGAGGATAGGATTTTGTACATGATCGACTCCATTACCTTAGTCTTGATTTTGATTTCCAAGGTCTATCTCGACTTATCTTTGAGCTTTACTTTCACGTCTTTTTTGTCTAAAAGTTCACTCAATTTCAGGGTCTACAAATGATTCGATCTACGCTCATAAACACCTGAAAAGAAAATCACAAAATTAAAAAGAATAAGTTAGAAATGTTAGAAATAAATCAAATTGAAAATAAACAATTTCACAAAAAGAAATGATTTTGACAGCAGTTGACGATCCCCGACAATGTCACCAAAAACTTGTAACGATGGGGTTTGTGCAAGTGTACACAGTCGTTATCAAGTAATAAGAAAGTATCAAGTTATCGTCTCCACAGGGATTGTATTTGTGCTAAGTCACTTAATTTGTAAAATTATATTAACAATTTGGTAAATAAGAACAGAATTTAGTTGAGAAGTGATGATTAAAATATATTAGACTAAATGCAACAATCCCTACTGCAAATTAACCTAAGTATGCAAACTATATGAATGAAATAGATTTTAGCAAAATTAAACACAATCTGCAACAATTATAACACAAATAAACTAGGAAATTACTTTAATTAAACTCAATTTATTATCAACATGCTTAATAATATTCGAAAAAACATTCCATGCGAACTCGATCTTTCATGAGTTTGGGGAGTCCTTTACTTAATAAATACGCATCTTACTGATCCTTATTTGCTAAGGGTTTCTTAGTATTCATGTGAGATAACAGGGACGTGTTAGGTTTGAAACAATTTAATCACACAAATCTAAAAACTATGCAGATAACAGAGCCTGGTTAGGGTTGTTATGCAACCTGTAATTTAATCAGGTTAAGACCTAAATTGAGCATGCACATTTCAATCACTAGCCGTCGTCTGGTTAGGATTGCTCAGCTAATTTAGGTACATTTCAATCACGTATGAACGAAATACAGACTTGATTTTGATTGCAAACATGATCGATTGAGGCACAAACATTATAAGCATCAATCTAATAAATATTATTTAATCAAAGCATTCATCCTAGCTTAAATAAAATTAATCTAACGTTGTTGTAAACAAGAATAAAGAACACATAGCAAACATATTTAAATTAAATTAAAGAAAAGAAAGATTGAACCTAATTCAGAGTGGCTGTCACCCAAGACTCTGAGTGACGAGCCTTCTTCATTCCTTTGCTTCGCTCTTTTTCTAATGACTCTCCAAGGTGACCGACCAAGGGTTCTTTAAGAGGCTCAAATGCTAAAATCATTATGAAAATACGATGATAGGCGTGGGGAAAAAATAAGAATGCTAAGAGAATTTAGAGAGGAGAGAATGATGAATGATGAGGGATGAGTAGAAATGTGAGAATAAGGTCTTATTTATAGGTGAGGAGAGGGGGATAGTTTACTAAAAATAGGAGCTTTCATCTTTTGAAGCATCTTTCATGGGTGGCCAGCCATAAATGGAGGAAGTTAAGTTGATTTTTGCTTGATTTTTGGTCAATTTGAGTGCCATAACAACTCAGAACTGAGACTCAGTCAAGTGCAAATCTTCAGGTAAATCTCTAATTTCTTCAGCTCTTCAAGGACATTATGTAGTTAAACCAAAAAGTGGTTTATGGACAGCCATGTGCAGCTGAATTTTAGGTTGACTTGGTCCCCAATTTGGAAGGTTTTGTAATCCAGCAAAGCTATCAGACTTGTCTAGAATAAATTAACAAGTTAGAGGACCAAAGAATAAAATTTATTCAATTTAATTAACTAATTTTAAACCCAAATTATTAATAAAATATTTTAAAATGAATTATTAAATATAATTTTATATTTTATTATTTAATTTAATCATGCATGGCCCACTTTATATCTTAAAAAATATAATATATTCAAATTAATATAAAATAAGCCATTTATTGCATGAAAACTATATAATAAAGCATAAAATCACATTTTAGTAATTTCTATATCCTAATTTCATATTTTCACATATTTCATTAATTTATTAAACAGTTACTTAGTTTTAACAACAATTTTAAGTAAAAAGGTGATAAATGACATAGGAAAAATCCTATATATTCTTCTGTTTACAAGTGGCTGCCCAAAAATTAGCTCTAGGATAATTATTTGAAGGTCCCTATACATTGAAAATCATTAAAAATCAGCACATAAAGATTGCTCAAGAAAACATCCACTACATGGCTAAATTTAGCTTGATTTCATGCTTAAATCAAGCAACCAACTCACCTTCATTCCCACTTGTTATGGCAGGCCATTAATGGGAAGAACTAAGGAATTTTTTAAGCCATTTTTAGTAAATTCAGCCACCAGCCGCAAGTATAAATACCACACTCCTTTCACCTTTTCATACACCCCTTAATCCTTAAAATCATCCATCATTCCTTCATTCATTACTCATCCATTAATTTTTTTTTCATTCTTTCATTTTCTTCCTTCTTTCCACACTTAGCACCGCATACTTCCTTTCATTTTTAGCCAGCAAAACCGTGATATGGTTGCCTCATGGTCGACCACCTTGAGGAGCCATTAGCAAAGGAGTAACATGAGGATGAGAGGAAAACATCTTCATTCAGAGTTTGTGAGACTACTGATTTGAATAGAGTTTATTCTTCTTCTACTTTATTATTTTGATTTAAACATGTTTGCAATGTGTTTTATGATCTTGTCACCACTAATGGTCGCTTAAATCTGTTGAGCTAGGATGATTGCATTTATTCAATGAAGTTCGTTTAAATCATGTTTATAGTGTTTTTACCTCAGTCGATCATGTTTTTAATTAAATTCAAGAATGTATTTTGTAACACCCCTTAACTGTAATCAATGCTAGAATAGGGTACGAGGCATTACCGGACTTAAACACAAACAAACATACAATTCTGAGTCATAAATTTGGCATAAAATTAAAACTTTTCAACAACCAATCATATCGTCCCTAAATAGAGCCTATGAGGCTCAAAACATGCTTTGGAAGCGGTTCAGGACTAAACCGAGAACTTTAGAAGTTTTACAACACTTAGAAAATTTTTCATGTTTTAAGGGCCACAAGCCCGTGTGGGTAGGCCATATGGTCACACACGCCCATGTCCCTAACCCGTGTAACTCTCTGTTTGTCACCCAAGAACAAATTGAAGTCACACGAGCAAGACACACGCCCGTGTCCCGAGACCGTATCCTTCACACGACTGAGACACACGGCCATGTCTCATGCCCGTGTGCTCGATACTGAGCATTCTGTTTTGCAACAATTTAGGTGCAGGGGACACACAGCTAGATCACATGCCCACGGGGCTGACTGTGTGTTACACCTGGCCTAGACACACGCCCATGTGTCTATCCGTGTGGACAAAAACAAGGCCATTTACCAAGCCATTTTGCCACCCTCACTTGCACACATCTACACAACATCACATGACACAAATTCAACATGTAAGAGCAACCAAACCATTCACTAGTATGACCATCACATACCAATACCATATCAACATCTATCATACACACAACATTTATCATGCCATAAATCATTCATGTCAATTTCACCTTCATTAGGCTTCATTTAACTACTTTCTAGTTACCTTATTATACGCAAAAATTTATCATCTCATGAATAGACCACATTACCAAACTTTTCACAATCACCAAGCATATCATGATCATATCACCATAGACATCGACACATACATGAATATACTTAGACTTACAACCATGTTAGCCAAATATAAGCCAACTTACATGGCCAAATAGCAAAACAAGCCGTTGACGATTACAAGCCATTACATGGGTTAAAATCATATGACGCATATAACAAAATGACCAAGTCCCTATACATGCCATAAACTTAAAATACTTTAATTCATCAATACCCAAAATCATAGCTTAATAGTGTGATAGGATCTCCAGCGATCTCCAACCCAAGCTAGCTTGACGGCACTATAAAACATGGGAAAAGAAGGGGGTAAGCTATATAGCTTAGTAAGTCTATACGAAAATAATAAGCAACTCTTACCAATATTTTTAACAAGTCCAATTTAAACACAAAATAATACAAATTGCTATAAATCTCACAGTTATAATTTTAATCAGTCACAATATTTACTCTAGCAACTTATAAGCATAATTTAACATATCTAGACATTAGCCTAACAACCGTAATCTCTCCTTTGTAACATATTACAGTAAATAACAAATCATTACAGATCTTATAGTAAACATGCACATTAATTATGGGTATTAACATTTCAAGAACATATTTTAACATCCTTCAATTGTTTAAAGCTCATATCTTCTCATACTTCTAAAACCTTTTTAGTAGGCAATTATGCCCATCTTTCCTTTTTCTCATATCCATTAAATCACAATTTGTGTGAATATAACATGCTATATCATAACTCAATTTTGGCCCAAAAGCCAATTACACAATTGCCAACTAAATTTACCATGTATTTTGTACATCACAAGTATAGACCAATAATCACTAGACTTTCACAAAACATTCTCATGGAAATCATGAACTCGCAATTTAATGAAGTCAATGCCTATAACTTTACGTACATACCTATACCAATTCGTAATACTTACATGCTCTTTCTCTTCTTTGAAATACCCATTAACTTACCCGTTGAACCACTTGGATTACTAAAGGATACTCAGGGATCTCGTACACAAAGTACTGTACCAATGTCATATCCCAGATATGGCCTTACATGTAATCTCGTATCGATGCCAATAGCCTAGCTATGGTCTTACACGAAGTCTCACATCGATGCCATATCCCAGATATGGTCTTACGTGAAGTCTTATATCGATGCCATATTCCAGATATGGTCTTACACGTAATCTCAGTAACCCTAATTTCATGACATTTGTATCCTATTTATTCCTAAGGTTCAATAGAGATTTTCGTTGTATCGAATCTCTGTCAGTCATTTTTGTAGTATCGTACCCAATAGCATTCACATTTCATTTCAATAATATAGCATTTACCATAATTATATCAATTAAGAATTTATACATATATAATTTATTGCTTATTAAACATACGAACTTACCTCAGCATAAAAATGACGAAAAGGACTTAATCATACTCGTTTTCCCACGTTTTATTTTCGAACCTCGTTTTTTCTTTATCTATAATATTATATTTAACTTATTTAATCATTATACTATTCAAATCAGCCCAAAATCACTTTATTGCAAAAATTACATTTTTCCCTTAAAGTTTCACATTTTTACATTTTAGTCTCTAGGCTCGTAAAATGAAATGTACTCAATTTCTTCAATACCCATGCCTAGCCGAACCTTATACATGCTTATAGCAGCCCACATTTTTCTTTAATTTGCATTTTAACACCTACTTTAAAACTTTTTACAAATAGGTCCTTTTAGGCATTTTCATCAAAAACCACTTAGCAAAAGTCGTTTGTCATACACCAAACATACATTTTCTACCATTAGACATCAAAATACACAAATATCCATCATGGGTAAAATTTTAAACTTTTATTATGTCTTAAATTAGTGGTAGAAATAGATAGATCATGTTACAATGATTTCAAAAACGTAAAAATCATTAAAAACGGGGCTAGAACGGACTTACAATCGAGTTTGAAAGCTTGAAAAACCCTAGCCATGGTTTCTCCTTGCACAATTCGGCCATGGAAGGAAGATGGACAAAATTTTTCTTTTAATTTGGCTTTTTAATTCATTTAATTACCAAATTACTAAAATGACCTGAATGAAAAACTTTAGAAACATACCTAACCATGTCCATTTTTGTCCACCAACTTAACCAATGGCCTAATTACAATTTAAGGACCTCTAATTTAAAATTTAATGACAAGTAGACACCTCTAGCATGTAGAACTCAACTTTTGCATTTTTTACAATTTAGTCCTTTTAACTAAATTGAGTGCCCAAATGTCAAAATTTTCAAACGCAATTTTCATGAAATAATTTCATAAAATTGTAGACCATAAAAATATAATAAAAATAAATTTTTCTACATCAGATTTGAGGTCCCGAAACCACTGTTCTGACTAGACCCAAAATCGGGCTGTTACATATTTCATTCCTACGTGATTGGATGCATTTGATTTAGTTGAGTGATCCTAACCAGACGACGACTAATGGACATAATAATTGAAAAGTGCATGTTTAGTTTAGATCCTAATCCTACTAAATTAAATTTTCATAATAACTTTGATGAGCTCTATTATCTTGCATGTTTTTGGATTTATGTGATTAAGTTATTTCAACCCTGATCCATCCTTGTTAGTTCACAAGAATTCTAAGAAACCCTTAGTTTAATATGGTCAGTAAAATGTGTATTTCACTAAGTAAAAGATTCTGAAAGGACCTAATTTGGTTTCCAAACTCTTAAAAGTTCGAGTTGCCATGCAATTATTTTTCGAAAATAACATTAGCCTCGAATGAGGTTGTATATGATTGTCATGCCATCTTTTATTCTTCTCTTTATACATCTTGGTAATCTCGTATGAAAATAACCTCAACTCCTCTAACTCATCAAGTTGCAACACCCTTCTCTCACTGGTTTGTATAAGATCCAAATTTAATTGCTTTAAAGCCTAGTGAGCTTTATTCTCCAACTCAAGCGGCAAATGACACGCCTTCCCAAAGACTAACCGTTAAGGATTCATTCCTAATGGTGTCTTAGAAGTAGTTCGATAGGCCCATAGAGCATCATCGAGCCTTCGATCCTAATTAATAAACTCTACTCAAATCAGTAGTCTCGTGAGCTCCGAATGAAGATGTTTTCCTCTGATCCTCGTGTTTCTTCTTTTCTCATGACTTCTCAAGGTGGTTGGCCAAGAGACAACCTTATCACGATTTTGATAGCTAAAAATGAAGGAAAGTATGGGGTTCTAGGTGTGGAAAGAAGGAAGAAAATGAAAGAATAAAAAAATAAATGTTTTTAAATAACTCAAAGTGCATCTATAGTTTTTCTCTAAAAGTAGTTTACTTAACGTATTCAAAACTAACGTAAGTTAGCTTAGCCATATCGGTGGCTAATGTAGCCTTCTCAATCTAGCCCTAACGTTTAGGTCAGTTTTGGGAGGTTACAAGTAATCCATTATGTGGGCATATTTTTATTAGCATTTTAAAATGCTCCCAAGCTTTGTGAAAGCTCTCTTCTTCTAATTGTTTGAACGTTGTGATCTTTCTCCTCAATTAGACCGTCTTGCTAATAGGGAAAACATTTTGTAGAAATTTTCCTGCAAGTTCATCCCATGTCATGATGGATCCTAGTGTTTACGAATATAACCAAGAAAATGTGCTATTTATTAAGGAGAAGAGGAATAGACGAGGACGAATAGCAGCATTGGTGACCCTGTTGCATTTAAATATATCACAAAGCTAAATGAATCGTTTTAAATGTTGATTTAGGTCTTCCATCATTATGCCTCTAAACTACAAATTGTTCTTGATCATCCAGATCATGGTTGATTTTATTTCAAAATTGTTAGTCGTGATGGTTGACCTTGTGATGCTTCCTTGAACCATCTCCAGATTCAGTAGCACGTAATCCCTTAGGGTCCTCCATCATCCAATAGCGTTGTCTCCCCAGAAATGACGCCAACAACTTGATCGCTTCTGGACGGGCCAACATCTAGAGTGTTGCAACTTAGAGATATAGATTTGAGATGGTGATTGCAAGTATACGGGTCAGGATGTAAAATAGTTACAACGAACTAGGTGAGTACTCTGAGGATCGTACCCAAGGGAGACGAGTATTAAATTAATGTCAACCTAAATGCAAATAGAAATAATTAGTAATTTAAATATATTATAGTACGATAAAACATAAAGGAAATATTTTAGGTTTTGATAAGAAAGAAAATAAAAATAGCATAACTAAAAGAGATCTAAGAAAACTAACTGATAAACTTAATTAGATCTAAACATGGGTGATTAGCTTGTTTTGATGGTCATAACTAATTCCTATTTTAGGTTTCTATTCAATCAACTAGTCGTTACCTTAGCAAGATCTCTTGATCTTCCACTAAACTAATAAGTCCATAAGAACTACTTATCTCTCGACCTCACAGTCCAAACTAGTTCGGGGCTAAGGTGTTAACAGATAGGCCATAACAATTTTGGGTTAATTCTCACCTAAATGACTTCTTAAGGTTTAATATCTTTCTCTCCCAAACAGGTGATCTACTAAGAAAACCTTATATAGTAATCAATTAATCACACCTCCACTAGCTAATCCCCCCATAAGAGGATTAGTTCTTCATGGATCTCATAAACACAAGGAACTTGATAAATAAGTTTAATGTAGAAAAGAGTTTAAGAAAAATCCTGAGATATATTTGAATGAAGCATAGAATCCACAATAGTCTAGTCGCGTTTGCAAATAACATTCTCAAAAGAACACAAAAGAGAAAAAAAATGAAAATAAACCTAAAGCCTAAAGGAAAGAAAAACTAAAAACTAGAATTACAAAGAAACTTAGAGTATGAAAAGTTGTCTTTAAACAAGTGTTTTAAAAACCTATTTATAGAGCTAGGGTTGTCATCATCCTCAACTTAAGGTCAGCTAATGTTATCGTGTTTCATGTCCATTGTGCGAACAAAAATGCCCCTGGCTCATAAGTGTTTAATTTACAAGATCAATGTTGTGACATCCTAGTCCCTGTGTCGTGACATCGAAGGCAGTATGCATGGTTTAGGAGTAGCTTCAATGGTGTGTCGTGACATCCCTTGTCTATGTCACAGCCCCAAAGGAAAAATAACAATTCTGGTATTCAGGTCCCTATGTTGTGACATTGATCTCTCCGTGCTGCAACATAGTGACCAGCTTTGAGTTCCTATGCCTTTGAATAGTCTCATATACACTTACTATGTACATTAGCTCACTTTTAAGCCTCATTCAGCCCCTAAGGTCAATAAAAGACACAAAATACACTTTTTATTAAATTTAACTAAACTAAGAAAACATAACTAAAACATACTAAAATTTCTCATATTTAAGCTCCTTAAGTACGGAAACTAGTTTAATTTGCTACATTAAATTACTTCAAATCAAACTCCCTTACACTTAAGTCATTGCTTGTCCTCAAGCCAGGAAAAATGAAAACAAAAATATAAAGGAAGGACCTTGAACAAATATAGTAAAAAGATTGGTTTTGGAGTACATAACTGGGCATTTTCATGTTTACACATAATCTTGACATGATATATATATGACTTGCCAGTTTCAATATCAAACACCTAAGTTCAGAATATTACAGAGTACACATGCGTCAATATTTCCAAATATATGCATCCATCAATAAATCATACAAATCTACATTTCCTTATTTCTTCAAGTAACCTTTTACCTCTACTTTAACTCAGGTATCACTAAGCCCTATTTGTTCAAGTATACTCACAGATTTGCATTTCCTTAGCAAACAAAGTCATGAAACGTACCTTATTGGGAGGAAGCTCATTAGCAAAAATTGGGGTTTCAGACTCATCTGTTGGGAGGCAACATACTAGCATAAAACCAGAGTTTTAAACTAGTCGTTTTAGCAGGCATCCCTTATCTACTTAACTTAACTTGAGTGTCCTTTTAACTTAACCCAAGTCTTCATGGGAACATGGTAATCATCACATCAAGACTGAGTGGCTTATCAAAATCTGCCACGTCTAAGAAACTTACCTCATACTCCTTCAACCTTTGACTCTTCTGGTTTATGTTTGGTTAGTTCCCAACCAGTTTCCCTTACAAATCAACTGGTATGGGACCTCATTGGTCACTAGAGATATTATGCCTTCTAGCATGGCCTTATACCTCACAATCATCCTTTTGGTAACCATCACTTTCGTTTCACTTATCATCTTAATCTGACTTGGAATCTTTGTCTACTTATTTCCATATTAGAGTTCTCCCATTGTAGACGCCAAAATGCATTTGGGCGACCACTACTACTTAGTCAAATATTACTCCATATGATTCCTTAACCGTTCATATTAAAATGGGTTGTATAAATAGAACATTCTTGGTTTGCATATTCTATACGCCAAGATGGGCCTTTTAGGGCGAACACTTCTTCGCTTATCATTTTTTATATCACTATAGCCTAATTCAGAGACTTATACACTCTTATCATTATTCTTTGAATCGTCATACTTAACTTAGTCATAATTTCCGTTCTGCTAGAATAAGCTAGACTAAGGCGCCACAAACGCGTTCAAAATGCAACTTATACTTAATTCAATCCTAATGTTGGACAATTAAAACTATCCTCTTAAGCCTTATTCCTATGAACAATATTTCAAACTTTCAAGACTTTTCCCAAGGGCATACTCATGAACATCAGTTTCTTAAATGAATCCATTACTTTATTTATTCAGAACTCATTCTAGAATTCTTACTTCTAAAATAACACCCGAATACTAGGGCTTTGTCAGGCGAGATGTTATAAGATATACCACAATCCATGTAGTCGGATATGATTGATCAAGATATGTTTTATCCCTTCTACATAATGGGAGTAATATCTTGGGACACTTGATGGAGTGAGACTAGAAATGCACGATCATCCTCAAAATAAATTGGTATGAGATATCACACTTTTTTTGTTTATTGTATTCTACTCAGAACATCAAGAAATATGAGATTGGACTATACAAGTGTGACTATACCATGGCTTGTGTCCAATCTAGATACAAAAGATAAAACGATATGATAAATGAAAATTTTATTAGAGAAAAGTTTTGTCGAATAACAACTTATTGTAACTTGGGTAGCATGATGCATTGCTAGATGCCACTCATTGCTTGTAACATTACAAATGTTTTAGAATTACTACTAATGTTACAAAAATCTACAAGGTCACACCCTATGGTTAAAGCAAACAGACTTCACACAAAAATGTTGGCCATTTACCCTCATACATATATCTCCGGCGAATGGTATTGCCTAGTGGACAGTATCACCAATCAATTTTGAATTACAAATCCTAATTCCTTTTGATTTTAATCAAATGCTTAATTTTTAGTCTTCCAACGTAATGATTCAACTAGTAAATAGTTTTAAATGTTATTTGGTCTTTAAAACTAAGTTTTTAGCCATTAAATCGCATGTTTTGAATAAAAGCCAAAAATTGGCTCATTAATGGTGGATTTCGAGATTTTGGGTAAAAACGTGGTTTCAAAGTGTTTTTCAATTATTTTTGATGTAATTAGAAGATTTATAAATTACTTTGAAGTTTTGTTAAAGAATTCTTAAGTTTTAATGAATTTTCAAAAAATAGCCAAAAACATATCGAAAAAGTCAATACCATGAATTGAGTAGTTTTGCATAGTTTAAAGGTTGAGAAATAGTCATTGATGAATAATTAGATGAATGAAACTTGTTTTAGGTGAAAATATTAAGTGTAGATCGAGATATTTGGATTTCAAGTTGGTTATGTTAAAGGGTTCGGCTACATGAGAACATAGCTTAGGCTTATGTTTTTTATTGCTTGTTGTGAGTCCTTAGCTGATTTTCGAATATGTTGTTGTGTGATTTATTTTGTTGAAGTGTTGGAATTGATAGGACCTTCTACGAGTAGAGATAAAGGCAAGGAAAAGCTAGTTTGGGCTTTTATATTTTTGACGAATGCATAATTGGTGAGTGTTTGGAATAATTGCTTGTGTACATGATTCAGTGTGTTATTCGAGAATTTAGTAGTAGCCTAAACCACTACTCCAAATTTCGAGTGTAAGATTTCTCATACCTATGTTATCTTATGAACTATGTATTTATGTGTTTGTGAATATATGAACTAATATGATATGCTATAACATGTGATATGTGGTTATAATAACTAGTGTGAAAGTGCAAATTTAATGTCCGGAAGGACTCCCAATTTTGAGGAATCACTAAACCTCTTTCGAGATGTCGCCCTGAAGAACCTAAATACCTTTTCCACGATGTCACCCCAAAGGACCTATCAATGATCATCGTTACGGTGTCACTCCATAGAGTCAATAGACCGTTGCCACGGTGTTGTTCTAGTGAGTTAGTCGATAATCATTATCGCGATGTTGCTCCATAGAGTCGATAGAACATTGTCACAGTGTTGCTTTAGTGAACCAATCGATATCATTCCACAATGCTGCCTACCTCCCTTTAAATCCCATTCCAATCTACCCATACCTCCATTATGCCAATTTTTCCTATCTTCATCTACCCCATCAAGGTATGTCCCTTCTTACTCCACCTCATCTACATACAAGCATTTCATGTAATTATTTTTATTTATTTCTATGGAATGCAGTACACCACTTATTATTCATAAGTAAGTAAACATCCAGTTAACATGCATGTAAGCATACTCAGTCACCATGTTCATACACAACCACGGGTTTAGACAACATAGAAAAGACGTTGACACTTATCATTCCAACAATTCAATATTATCGATCACCCAAAGATAGAGCATAAAAACTCACATTGCTTCTTGAATTCTCATCAACTTAGCTCATCCAAACTCTAGAGCCTCCTTCATCTTGACAGCTAAGCATGACAACCAAATATAGATTAAATTGAAGGTATTCAACCTTAAAACCCAGAAACTAGTTTGTAGAAACTTGTTAGAAGTCATTGCCCTCCTTTCTTTCTAAAATACTCAAGCACAAAATGTTAAAAAGCTTACCAGTTTCTCATTTTCTCTATTTCCAGACTTAAATTCTCTCGAATTTTACACCATGCAAAGCTCTCATAAGTTATCCTCTTCTTCGAAACAACTGAAAAACACAATGCAAGTAAAAAGAAATTTATAGAAAAAATTGAGGAGAATTTTCCTTTTTCAAGAATGTCCACTTTCACCAATATATATAACTCCTTTACATGGTCTTCCAATCTCTTTTAGCCAATCATCAGTAATTATTATGTCTCCCACTTTGGAACCAGTCAGATCCATCCTAACCAAACCAAAATTGAAACTTAACTATTTACTTAACAATCACAAATTTTCCCAAATTACTATTAGAGTCCACCAACTTTGTTCTTTGCTCAATTAACTCCCAAAGTGCCTTTAAATTCGAGTCCTAAAATAAATCTGGGTCTGACATATAGGGTACAAACAAATATGTCTAGAAGCGTAACTTTTTAGGTATATTTATTGTTAAAAATTTTGTATGAATTCTTCAAGGATCAAGTCAATAACACGAATACACTCTTAAGTCAACCATTCAAGTAGGCCACTCTATGGAGACTACATCTTCCCTTTAGAATATTCGTCTTCTTATTGAAAAATTTGCAATAACATACTTCCGATGCATTTTGAATTACAACGTAGAAACATATTTGTACTTGTAGAATGCTTCTCTTGTTCCACTGAAATAGAAATAATCAACCATCTATTTTATACTTGTCAATTTGTCAAATCTATTTTGTTTGGATCTTTTGTGGGTATTAGATTTGACAATGTTATGGGATCAATTTTCAAGAATGGCTACACAATTTGCTACACAATTGGCTGGCAAGGATTGAACCATTAGACACCACCCAAGAGCTATATTTTATACCCCATTATGTAGCACATATGGAAACATAGAAATGAAGTATGCTTTTAGAACACAACGGAGAACACAAAAGGAATTATTCAATGTGCTCAAAAATTCAGTGAGACAGTTCAACTGGCTTACCAACAATGTTTACACAATGAACGCTTACTATGTCAACAAACCATGATTGCCCTGCATTTCAAACCCATTCTTGAATACCAAAAAGGTAACATATATCATACAAATACATGACTCTTAATGATTATGTTACATTATGATAAGTTCCAGATGAAATACGGAGGAGTAGTTAAACTACAAAACCATTAAGGGGAAAAAATAACTATTTACGAAGTCTTAGAAATGAGTTCCAAACTATACTATAGATTTCTACTTATTAGACTTTTGGTATTGAAGCTAGCAAGTTCAACATGAAGACATGCTTCATTTCAAAACTAGTCAAAAGTAGGACAAGGTCTTACGAGGTAAGTTCACAACATATTGGAAAATAGCTCTATTGGTGGAAGATATTCAAACCCTCAGTGTAGATCTCTAGTTTATTCATTTCTTCAAGTACTCATGCAAATGACGAAAGTTGGTGATTAGTAAAGAAAACATCTATCGCCCAATTTTATATTAACTAACCTCAGTATATAATAGTGTTAGTTTTCTTTTGTGATTGTACAAGAAAAGAAAAAAGAGTTGGAACATGTGTATTCATTTTGAATAATACTAAATGTTTTATGAAATTGTAATTTATGATAATGAATTTGTAAGACAAACAGTTATTGGAAAGAATTCATGTAGTTGAAGTTCAAGTCTTCTAGATAATAGAATATTAGGGTTTCTTCGTATTATTAAATTTAATTAAATGTGTTGGACTATTAGACAAAATCAATATATAATGATTAAAGGCAATTTGAAGTTGAAAAATACACACAAAGTGTCATATCTTTATTGGTTGTTAAAATGTTATGCAACCACATTCTAGTAGTGTTATAAAAAGATACCAAAGTGTTTAGTGATTTTTAATTGAAGTATCAATTATGTCCAAAAAATTAAGCATCAGGTACAAATGATCAAATTTAGGCCCTAAATAAATAAGAGACTTAATTAACAAGTGTCTGATTAGATTTTAATTGGTAGATTTTATATATAAAAAATTACACTAGTTTCATTGAATATTGGTTAATATTTTTCATAAATAATACATACAATTCCCAATACAGTCAACCATGTCTATAACAGCTTCGTTTCTCTATAAAGAATTTGGATGTTATATAGAGGTAAATTATACTGTAACACCCCTAACCCGTATCCATCGTCGGAATAGGGTTACGAAGCATTATCGAACATATAACACAATCAAACATACATTTCTCATACAATATCAATTTCATATATAAAACATTCACAATCATTCATATCGTCCCTAATACGAGCCCACGAGGCCCAAAACATGATTTCAGAGTGGTTCGGGACTAAACTGATATCTCAAGAAATTTTTGGAACATTAATAAAAATTTTACAAAATACAGGGGACACACGCTCGTGAAGCCTGGCCGTGTGTCTCACATGACCAAAAACACGGCCGTGTCACAGGCCGTGTGGACATTCAAAATGGGATCACATGGTCATGTCCCAACCCGTGTCTGACCCCATGTAACTCTCTGACTTGGGTCACATGGCCAACCACACACCCGTGTGTCAAGCCGTGTGTTAGGCCGTGCCAAACCTGTAGGGTATACTGACTTATGCCACACGACCAAGTCACACGCCTGTGTGCTGGGCCATGTGGAGCATACTGACTTGGTTTCTAATTAAACACTAGAGGACACACAGCTATGTCACTTGACCGTGTGTCACACACGGCTAAGACACATGCCCATGTCTCTGATCCTGTGGACAAAAATAGGCTATTTACCAAGCCATTTTTCTCACCCAAACTTTCAATCACCTACATAAACCAAATGGCACATAACATGGCATAAGTAGGCATTCCAACCAATTTCAAAAAAGTCTAATTCATGCTATTTCCATACCAAAAACTATAATTCTCATAACATCATAACTTGCCTATGTAAAAACATGCCAATCACATTCACAATTTTACCTAAATGATTTACTTCATACATACATTATCTTGCCATAAAACCATAAGCATATCAACTTCCAATTTCAACCATTTGACATCCATAATGCCAATTCACAACAAGCATATAAATGGCAATTATCAACCACACAACAAAAGGCCATTTGCACAAATATATACATCACCAAGTATGCCAAAATAGCCTAAATCACATGGCTATACACATAACAACCATTCATCATTTACAAGCCAAATCATATGGCTAAATCCGTTACTAACATATACCAAAATAACCATAACTCCTATACATGCCATATAACCAAATAAAAAAGCTCAAAAGTACCAAAGTGATAGCTTGATAATGTGATGAGATCTCAGATGACTCCCAATCCGAGCTAGCTTCGATATTCACTATAGAACATAGAAAAGTAAACAAAGTAAGCTATAAATCTTAGTAAGCTTGTATAGTTAATAAGTAAAGGTCACCATTCATTCATCAATCAAATAGTAAGAACATAATATACTAAAATATCATTAAATCATAAGATTAACATATATTCAATCACATAATTAATCATGAACTCACAACTTTCATAGGTTCAATGCTCATATAGTTTTTCTACATACTTGTACTGATACGAATCTATTTCTAACCATTTCATGTCTTCAATATACTTGTTGAGTCGTTTGGAATACTATCAGATACTCAGGAATCTCACACCCTAAGTGCCAATACATAGCTGAAGCTATCTCAATCTCAGATCTCATATAATGCTTACTCTTGAGCTATCAACGGGTCTGCTCACACAAGCTGACGGTCATGACGTAGCTACACGGTGCTACTCACACAACTTGACAAGAATCTGCAACACATGTTGGATAACTCAGCCATCGGTAGGACGTACGGACCAACACCCAAATCACATAACCCCTAATGACATGCCATTTGTATCCTAATCTATTCCTAAGGTTCAACCGGGATTTTTCAATGTTGAATCTTTGTCGAACATTTTTGTACAATCATATTCATCAAAAATTCAAATATAAAGCATTTAAAACACAATTAAAATAATGCTTATTAGGATACGAACTTACCTCGATCGCAAAAACGGTGAAATAGATCAATTAGTCCAAAACTTTATTTTTCCCCCGATCTAAATTTGAAATTCAGTTTTCTTGATCTATATGATATCAAATTTAACTTATTTAATCACCGATCTATTCAATTTAGCCAAAAATTCACATTATGGGAACTTTACACTTTTGCCCCTAATATTTCAACATTTTTACAATTTAGTCCTTAACTCATAAAAATACAAATTCATGCAACTAGATCCCTACACATGCTAGCCGAATTTCTCTTATTACCATAGCAGCCCATATTTTTCATTTATTTCACATTTCTACCAAAAAATTTCTGCATTTCTCAATTTAATCCCTAATTGACAATTTTACTAAAAATCACTTTACAAATGTTGTTTATCTAACAACAAGCATACATTTTATATCATCAAAAATCAAAATAAACATATATTTCTCAATGGAAAAACCCTAAACCTTTAACAATTTGGCAAATTAGTCCCTGGGTTAGCTAGATTAAGCTGCAACGATCTCAAAAATATAGAAATCATTAAAAATGGGACAAAAATCGTACCTAATTGGACAAAAATGCCTTGGCCAAATGTCTAACCCTAAGTATGGTTTTCTCCACTTCAATTTCGGTGGATGAATGCACTAAAGAAGATGACAAATTTGTTTTCTATATTTTACTTAAGTTAATTTATTAATTTACTATTATAACATTTAATTAAAACATTAAAATTCACTTAAATGATGTTCATCTTTGTCCACTAACATTAACAATGGTCTAATTACCACTTAAGGACCTCAAATTTAAGGTTCCATAGATATTAGATGCCTTTAGCTATTAGAACACTACTTTTGCACTTTACGGATTTAGTCCTTTTTATCAAATTGACCATTCAAACGATAAAATTTCTTAACGAAATTTTCACACAATCATACTATCATGCTGTACACATTAAAGTAATAATAAAATAATTATTTCAACCTCAGATTTGTAGTCCCGAAACCACTGTTTTTATTCGACCTACAATAGGCTGTTACATATGCCTATAACAAAGGTAAATTATACACTTATAACAACATTCAAGAAACCTATAGCAACATTTGAGATTTCGAAAGTATTTGAATTTTAAAAAATTTAAATTAGAAAATATTATATATCAATCATATTAATCAGTGAGATTTAATTGTATCTTTAATAAAATTTACAAATGTAATTCTATTTATCAAAGATTATTTTCATTTCATAAAATATGACTAATAAATTTTTATATAAAATTTAAACGTTATATTAACATAATTTAATTAAAATTTATTTTTTATTTCACTTTAGAATAAAACTAATTTTACTAGAATTTAAGACAAGTATATTATGGAAAACTAATTTAGTAATACTTTATACTTTATGGTTGTGGTTGTTGTTGTTGTAGATGAAAAGCTATTTCAGGGAGTAAAAATAAAATATAAAAAATTGATTCTACAAAAAACTTGGTTGTTACAATAAAATATTGTTATAGAGGGTGATTGTTATAGAGAGAGTTGATTATATAATGAACTTTGATTGTAACACCCCAAACCCGGCCTAGACGTTATGGCCGAATCTAGCGTGTCACATTGAAGTGTTTTTCAAAAACCATGTTTTCATTAGAAACCCTACTTATTTAAAACGTAGTACATTGAAAACTCATTAATTTTATTCCCAAAATTCCTTTTTGGGTTGCGGAAGCTAATTTTAAAAGTAACCAATTTATGAAAACGTGATGTTTAAAAGTTAAGTTGCGGAAACGTAGTGTTTTGAAAACAGTTGTTGTTTTAGAAAACCGCGATCTACTTCTACAATTATAAAACATAGTAGATAAAATCCCAAAGTTTAAAATAAAAACCAGAATTAAGAGAGGCCTTATTACAACCCAAATGAAAAATACACAACAGTAAATAAACAAATCTGAAAACATAAGTAGTGTGTGGTCATCTCCGAGTCCCTCGCAGCACCGATCCATCTATCGCTGGGGATTACCTGCACAGTTAATAAACGGGGTGAGTTTACGAAAACTCAGTGTGTAATCCCCTAGCATCCAAACAGTCAGTCAAAAAAATAGAATTTAGAACCATTCTAGGATTGAGCCGTATCTCGTAACAATACAGTCTAGTTTAGAATATATGTGGGCCCAAAGCCCAATTCATTAACATTTAGGACTCAACCCATCACAGACTCAATTGGGCCTATCCCATCTTAGAATCAATATCAGTTTGGCCTAGCGCATATCAGAACCAATATCAATTGGGCCTAGCCCATTTCAATATCAAACCCATATGAATAATGCATGATAACCTATCCAACTCTGCACTTGCCACCGTCCAACCCTGCACTTCCTATGGGGAATAAATCACCCACGCCATCCCTACACTTATAGTGTTAGCACCGATTGCGGCGCGAACTAGAATCGCAGCAAAGATGCTAATATCAGAATATGTGGCACAACCACCAATATTGTTTCTTCCTCCATGACAATATCCCAATCCCAGGTAGTATGTCATGTATGCAGAATGTCATGCACAAAATCAGTCATACAAATCCCAGACAAATCAATCATTTATCCTCAAGGGGCAAAACTATCATTTTACCCTTTAGGGGTATTTTGGTTATTTTACTAATTTTGGGGTCCCAGTACAGATTACGACCTCATAGATGCTCTGCCGTCGCCTCGAGCGACACAAGTAACCTAGATGGTCAAAACGGTGAAAATGGGCCCGTGGCCCATAACTCAGCCCAAGTGGGCCCACACACTCGTGTGGCCCATTTAGCCCAATTTCAGTCACGGCTATGCGAACACCATAGCCCAGTTCATTATTTGCCACTTATCGCAAATTTTATCCGTGTGGGGCCCACGAGCCCATTGGGCTCACACAGCCCACTTCGGCCCAACGTAGCCCAGAACGACCTATGCCATGTACACGACATGACAAGCCCAACTACTTCTCACCTATAGTTAAATTTACACAAGTGGGCCCACGGGCCCATCGGGCCCATTCGGCCTATTCGGCTCATCAAGGTCCAAGTCCACGAGAGCGCTCGTGGCGGCCTCTACAGCCTATCGCCCACGCTTTGTGGGTTCGGATCACCCCATGTGTGTTTGCACGCTCGTGAGGCCTCGAATGCTGGCGTTTCAGCATTTTGGCTTTTTCGACTTTTACCAATCTACAGTAAGGAAAGGTGTGGTTACACATCTTGTTCAGCTTTTGATAGTAATGGTTTACGGTGTACAGTTACACACTTTACTAGCTTTTACTCCTATTGTCGTTTATAGGGTACGGATACACACCTGTTTACACAACCGCTCCAAGTTCCTCAAGCACCCAACCTACAATCATTCCCACATAGCATTAGTCTTTCCACTATTAGTGTTCATGAAAACTAAATCCCCAAATCAATACTCCTACTTACCTTGACCGAATGAGGGTGACTTAATCCTCTAAAATAGCTGACTAGGAATGATCACACGCTCTTGCCGGCTATCTGTATTATGAACACAGATCTTTAATAATCAGGATTAATCATTTATGTGGCGTAACCCATAAAAATTAATCTTACAGAGACATAGGGAAAATTCGGCTAATACCCCAAAACTAAAGTAACATCTCACCTTAATTGAATGATGAGAGAAAGAGTTGATTGCTTCTGAAACGCTTGCACCCCTTTACCCCACTGAAATACCTAGAATCCAAATCACATCGCGGAGATGGAGTGAATAACACAATCAGAGAATATAGGGAGAACGAAACTTCGACTTTCAGAAAAAGATAAAAAGAACAGATTGAAAAGCATATATCGGAACAATAGAGAAGCATAAGCATATCCACCGATTGTCAAAAATTCTGGTAAAACCGAAATCTCAACACTAACAGCAGAGTACAAAATGATCGGTCAAGAATTAGGGAGGAGAGAAAGACTGTGAGTAATCTATCTAGAAAGAATAAATGAGAGAAGAAAAGAATAGAAAAGGGAGCAATCGGCTGGGGAGAAAACCGGAAGAAACCAAAGAAAGGGTTTGTTACTATTTGGCCAAAGAAAAATGTAGAAGGGACAAATAGGAGAAAGATACTTCGGCAAAGATTGGAACACAACCAAGAAGAGAAAAACATAGGAAAAGCAACACAAAACTTTGGCACTATAATTCTAAAACAAATCAACAAAGAAAACTCTCCCCAAAGCCACAATGACCAAAATCGAACACTCTCCACTCCCTTAGCAAATTCGGCATCAACCTTCTACAACTCAAACTCCCCTTTTTCCTCCTAAAATCCCTCCATAATCCATTCCTTGATTTTCTCCACCATCTTCTCTTGAACCATTCATATTCTCACCCAACGGAGTTCGAAACCACCTCAAACTCCTGCCACCTCATGCTAGCAAAATAAATATCCATTTTGCTTGCAACGGGATTCAAACCCAAGCCCCCTTAAATAGCTCAACATGCCACTTGCCTCCTTGCCACAAGGTCTTTTGTGTCACATTTTATCCTCAATTAATTAGAAGGTCTATAGGCCAAAGTCCAGGTTCCTTTAAAAAAACTAAAATAAATTGCAAGAGTCAAGACTTGAGCCCAGGCTCCCTTGCAACCTTAATGACGCCACAACCACTAGACCACACATTTCCTTGTGTCATTTATTTAACATAATAATTTAAATGGTCTTCCTCCATGCATCCAGGGTTTTATTCACTTAAAATCATAACTTCTGCTAAAGCCCAGATTTGAACCCCAGATTTCTCCAACACTTCTCAGGGTCATTAACCACCAAAGCAGACATTTAATTGTGTCATTTCCTTGTACAATTAAATACTTATATACAACCTCCTTATGGACCCATACTCAAGGCCCAATACTTCTAGGCCCAAATTTAGGGCATTACAATTCAACCCCCTTAAATAAATTTCATCCTCGAAATTTCCAACTATCTGAACGAACGCTTAGCTCAATCTACACCACTACCCTTCCGCACGCACTCTAGTTCTAATTATACATGCACACACCAAACCATCTATCCATCGGAGCGGATAAATAACACATGCATACCATTTCTAAAACATACACAGAGAAATAAAATCCCTTGGTTTACGTGTAGCAATACTGTCTAATGTAACACCCCAAACCCAGCCCGGACGTTATGGCTGGATCTAGCGCATCACATTGAAGTGTTTTAGCCAAAACCTTGTTTTCATTGAGAACCCTTCCTTGAAAAAAATATATGAAACCTTAATAAACTTATTAAACTCTCTTTTCAATCACAAAAAACCTGTTTATAACATATGATTCTATGAAAACCTATGAAAACCTGTCATTTTGAAATTTAGTTGCGGAAACTTAGTATAAAAAAACTAAGGTTTAGAAAATTCATTTTCAACTTCTTGTAATTACAATGCATAAAATAATAATCCAAATAATAACAAAAAGGAAGCCTTATTACATTCCAGTCTGAAAAATACTTAATAAAATAAAGAACTTATATGCTTTTAAAAGATAAACAAGTCCAAGTTGTCTTGCTAGCTGGCCACCCAACCCACACACCAATGATAGGTTGCAGAACTACCTTCATTTACATATTGGGCTTTAAAAGCCGTCGGTGGATCCACGATTGTCAGGCAACCATGCAATCCTCATATACTTCCCCCGTTTCATAGTTCCCACCCCATATGCAACCTAAGCAGAACATCATATGTATGCATGTCACATCCATAAAACTTACATTCGACACTTAGGGGTATTTTGGTCATTTTCGCCCTTAGGGGAGTTTCGGTAATTTTCCCTTAATTATGGTTTTCACTTACCTTGACCCGTTAACAAGTCCCGCGGGCTAAGATGAATGAATACTATGCACTAGGTAGGATTTCAGAGAAGAGAAGGTGGGTCATTAAGATCGCTTAAGTACCAAGCTCTCCCTAGATCCAATCCTAGACATGCATATACTCGTTGCCACACCTTAACCTTTTAACTTGTCCATGGTCGTAATATATTAATTAAGTCTTATGTAGTTATCATATACTAGGCTCAAATCCCCTTACAACGCGCAAACAAGTTAACATACCTGTATCTGACCCATTAAGCCCAATCATATTCATATGACCCATTAGGCCCAAATCACTTGTATATGGCCCATTAGGCCCAAATCACATTTATATGGCCCGTCAGGCCCAGTCACATTCATATTCATGCTTACATACAAATTCCTATCACATAGCATCAATATTCAGTTTTTGCTTATTATGGGCCCAACAGCCGATCGGGCCCATTTAGCCCATTCTGGCCTGTATGGCCAAATCACAACCTAAGTCCACGAAATCGCCCGTGGGTCTTAGGCAACCTATTGGTCTCCCTCTTACGAGTGTTCGCGCACTCGCAAGACTATCGTAGCCAAACTTTCGGCATTTCAGCATTTCGGCATTTTGGCATTTTGGCTTTTGTCGATTCATAGTATGTGTACGGCGTATGTACACGCCTGGTAAGCAAGCCTGCTACGATTCCGTTAGTCACCAATCTGCAATTGATATCACCATTCAATTAATCGTATACTTAATACATATTTTACCTAAAAATCGAAACCTCACCTTAACCTTACCTTGAACACCAATCCTTAATAGCTTTCCTTGATCACGTACTCTCTAGATCTGCATTAACCTTACACATTAAAACTAGAATAATAGATGACTCGTATCCAACACAAATCCCCTTACCTTAACTATGAACATTTGACCACCTTAGCCAATGGGAGAGGAATACTTACCAATATTGCAACACCTAAGGAGCAATTCGACAATGAGCTAAGATCCGAGATCCGATACTAATTCCCTACCAGAGTTGATTAGAAAGAGTGAGGGAGGGAAGTATTCAGTATTAACAATACTAACCGAAAAAGAGATACGATACTTACACCAAAAGAGTAATCGGCCCAAGGGAGATTCGGCTTTTCGACTTTCAAACTAATATGGTGAATAAGGTTTATTTGGCACAAATTAAAGAAGAAGGGTAAAAGAAGGAATCGGCTAACCCAAAGGGTAAATCAAAAGAGATCTGAGGAGAGAAAGAATGATAAAAGAATCAGCTAGCAAAGAGGGAAAAGCCAATCGGCACTTAAAGAAAGAAATAAAAAATTTGGCATTAGCCTAGGATCCTAAATTTAGCACATATTTATAGCCTCTAACCAAACTGCCTGACCCTCAATTCCCAATTTAGCTCTATCACTTCCCCCTTCTTATCTCCTCATCTTTCTCCCTGATCACTCCCCAATCTATTTCCTAAATTTTCTCTTCTAAACACTCCCCTTGGAGTCCATCTTCACGCCACTTCCAACCTTCTAGAAGGCCAAAATTAAACTCCTAAAAATACTAAGCTAGGATTTGAACCTCGGATCTCCTTGCTAGCCACAAAGCCACCTCCTTACACCCTAAGTAGCGTCACTTAGCCACTTCACCACAATGCCTTTTTGATGCAATTTTCCCCTATTTTTATTTAAAAGCTGAACTACTCCCAACCCTGGTTCCTTTAATAATTAAATTAAAATTTCTTTGCCACAAAACTCAAACCCAGAACTTCTCCAACAAACCTAGACACTTCAAATTCCTTAAACCATTTCTTACTAACTTAAAAATTATATGAAACCCAAAGCCCAAAGCCCAAAGCCCAATTCATCTAAGCCCAAAATTCGGAGCGTTACAACTCTACCCCCTAAAAAAAATTTCATCATCAAAATTCCCAACTATCAGTACAGCCGCATAGCATAGACTACCACACCACGCTCCCGCTGCGCACTCTAATTCTAAATTAAGTAAATAGCTCATTATAGATAAAGTACATACCAATATCCACCTCTAGAGCGACTACATCCTCTCGACAACGTGCTGCATAGACCAACGCTGGCTCTCTCGCCTCAGCATGACTAGCACCTCTGCTCGGTGCTCCACAGCCCAAACTGTTTCCACCTCTGGCCTGACCATGGCCTCTAGGCGGCTGCTGACCACCCCTCGGTGGTTGAACATCACCTCGGCCCGCAACTGGCACTTGAGCTGGCATTCTAGGGCAATTCTTGATCCTATGCTCCCTATATCCACAAGCTAGACAGGCTCCCGTCCTCTTCCAACACTTGCTTACATGACCTTTCCCACAATCAGCACAAGGTGGCACCCCTAGATTAACAGCAGAGGGCCCTGCTCTAACTGGCCCATTATATCTGGCCCTAGCCCTAGGCCTCTCTCCAACACCAAGAGTCTCAGCCTCCCTTTTATTCTTACCCATTTCTTTTTCTCGATTTAGGCACTCCGTGCGCTTTACCTCCTCCACTATCTTTGCTTTCTCCACCAACTCTAAGAAAACTCGCTCCCTTTGTGGAGCTATCAATACCCTGAAGCTATCTCTAATTCCATCCTCAAACCTAACGCAACGCTCATAGTTCGTTGCCACCACAACTCTTGCATACCTATTAAGGCGTAGAAATTCTACCTCATACTCAGCCACAAATTTGTTTCCCTAGGTCAAGTTCAAGAACTCCTTTTTTCTAGCATCCACATAACTCTCTCCTATATACTTCCCTTGGAACACAGCTTTAAAGAACTCCCAAGTGACCTGCTCAGGTTGAATGCCCTCTTTCACTGTCAGCCACCAATGGTAAGCTTCTTCCCTAAGCAGTGAGACTGCCCCTTTCAATTTTTGTTTCGGTGAAAGTCCAAATCCTCCATTATCCTTTCCATAACCTCCAACCAATATTCTGCCACGTTCGGAGTCACACCAGCCACTCCCTTAAAGATCTCAGCCATGTTCGATCGGAGTCGCTCTGGAATGGACCCCTAATTTCTAGTGCCATTATTGGGCCCAACGACCCCTTCCAAAATCCTTAGCATTGCCTGTGACAATCCATCATCCCCCATGGTCGGATCGTACTGTTCATTCCCAACCACAAGTGAGGTCGGCACCTCCTCTACTCTAACATCGGGCATATGGCCCGATGCCGACGATTCAGCCCTAGCACTTCCGCTGCCTTGACCACGGCCTCTCGTGCCTCTTCTAGCACTCATCGCCATTTAACGTATTTTCTGGATTAAAAATTTTATGAAGTTTTAGTGAATTTAATAATTAAACCGATGTTTTATGAAAGTATTTTAAGAGAGAGTTGATTTCGTAAATCCTCTACAGTTTCAAGATCCTCCGAGCTTCAGTTCCTTTCTACATAATAGTCTAAAGTAGCCCTCTAACTATCTACCGTATAACAATTTAAACAAGTTTAAGAATAAGAGAATTTACTTGGTTCGACGTTGGAGACTCAGGGTGCCGCTCAACAAGACTTCCCTTTTTCCAAAACAATGTAATTCAATCAAAACTACATATATATAAAATATATATTTAAAACAAAAAGAAATCAAGTAATAAGGCCCACTTCACAGCCCGCGTTTTACAACCTGGGTTGTAATACCACAAAATATAACACCCCAAACCCGGCCCGGAAGTTATGGCCGGATCTGACGTATCACATTGAAGTGTTTTAGCGAAAACCTTGTTTTCATCGAAAACCCTTCCTTGAAAAAAATATATGAAACCTTAATAAACTTATTAAACTCTCTTTTCAATCACAAAAACCTGTTTATAACATATGATTTTATGAAAACCTGTCATTTTGAAATTTAGTTGCGGAAACTTAGTATTAAAAAAAACTAAGGCTTAGAAAATCCATATTCAACTTCTCGTAATTACAACGCATAAAATAATAATCCAAATAAAAAAAATAAAGCCTTATTACATTCCGATCTAAAAAATACTTAATAAAATAAAGAACTTATATGCTTTTAAAAGATAAATAAGTCCAAGTTGTAGGGATATGAATAAATAAAATAAAATAAAAAAGGGGGTGAGTTTTCGCAAACTCGGTGTGTACAACCCTCGATGAAAAATAAGCATTCAGAGAGAAATCATCAAACATGCAATGCAATCCCATCCAAATTATCCATCCGCTACACACCAGCTCCGTCCCCCGTCACACCATGTAGGGATATGAATATCGACCCACCCAGCCTACACACCAATGATAGCTCGGTTGTAGAACTACTTTTATTTACATATTGGGCTTTTAAAGCCGTCGGTGGATCCACAATTGTCAGGTAACCATGCGATCCTCATATACTTCCTCCGTTCCATAGTTCCCACCCCATATGCAACCTAAGCAGAACATCATATGTATGCATGTCACATCCATAAAACTTACATTCAACACCTAGGGGTATTTTGGTCATTTTCGCCCTTAGGGGAGTTTTGGTAATTTTCCTTTAATTATGGTTTTCACTTACCTTGACCTGTTAACAAGTCCCGCGAGCTAAGATGAATGAATACTATGCACCAGGTAGGATTCCAGAGAAGAGGAGGTGGGTCATTCAGACTGCTTAAGTACCAAGCTCTCCCTAGATCCAATCTTAGACATGCATATACCCGTTGCCACACCTTAACCCTTTGACTTGTCCATGGTCGCAATATATTAATTAAGTCTTATATAGTTATCATATACTAGGCCCAAAACCCCTTACAACACCCAAACCAGTTCACATATCTATATTTGGCCCATTAAGCCCAATCATATTCATATGGCCCATTAGGCCTAAATCACCTGTATATGGCCCATTAGGCCCAAATCACATTTATATGGCCTGTTAGGCCCAATTACATTCATATTCATGCTTACATACAAATTCCTATCACATAGCATCAATATTTAATTTTTGCCTATTATGGGCCTAACAACCCATCGGGCCCATTTAGCCCATTTTGGCCCGTATGGCCAAATCACAACCCAAGTCCACGAAATTGCTCGTGGGTCTCAGGAAACCTATTGGTCTCCCCCTTAAGAGTTTTCGCGCACTTACAAGACTATCGTAGCCAAACTTTTGGCTTTTCGGCATTTCGACTTTTCGACATTTTGGTATTTCTGGTTTTACCAATTCATAGTATGTGTGCGGTATATGTACACACCTGGTAAGCAAGCGTGCTGCGATTCCCTTAGTCACCAACCTACAAACGATACCACTCTTCCATTAATCGTATGCTTAATACATATTTTACCTAAAAATCGAAACCTTACCTTAACCTTACCGTGAACATCAATCCTTAATAGCTTTCCTTGACCATGTACTCCCTAGTTCTGCATTAATCTTACTCATGAAAACCAGAATAATAGATGACTCATATCCAACACAAGTACCCTTACCTTAACTATGAACATTCGACCACCTTAGCCATTGGGAGAGGAATACTTACCAATACCGCAACACATAAGGAGCAATTCGTCAATGAGCTAAGATCCTAGATCCGATACTAATTCCCTACCAGAGTTGATTAGAAAGAGTGAGGGAGGGAAGTACTCGGAATTAACAATACTAACCGAAAAAGAGATAAGGTACTTACACCAAAAGAGTAATCGGCCCAAGGGAGATTTGGCTTTTCGGCTTTCAAACTAATATGGTGAATAAGGTTTATTTGGCACAAATTAGAGAAGAAAGGTAGAAGAAGGAATCGGCTAACCCAAAGGGTAAATCAAAAGAGATCTGAGGAGAGAAAGAATGACAAAAGAATTAGCTAGCAAGATGGAAAAGCCAATCGGCACTTAAAGAAAGAAATGAAAATTTTGGCATTAGCCTAGGATCCCAAACTCAGCACATATTTATAGCCTCTAGCCAAACTTCTTGACTCTCAATTCCCAATTCAGCTCCATCACTTCCCCCTTCTTATCTCCTCGTTTTTCTCCTTGATAACTCCCCAATCTATTTCTTAAATTTTCTCTTCTGAACATTCCCCTTCGAGTCCATTTTCACACCACTTCCAACCTTATAGAAGGCCAAAATTAAACTCCTAGAAATACTAAGCTAGGATTCGAATCTCGGATCTCCTTGCTAGCCACAACGCAACCCTCTTACACCCTAAGTGGCGTCATTTAGCCACTTCACCACAATGCCTTTTTGATTCCATTTTCCCCTATTTTTATTTAAAAGCCCTAGTTCATGTAATAATTAATTTAAAATTTCTCTGCCACAAAACTCGAACCCAAAACTTCTCCAATGAACCTAGATTAAAGCCAACATGTCTTTTGTCACTTTCTTACTCACTTAAAAACTTTATGAAACTCAAAGCCCAAAGCCCAATTCATCTAGTCCCAAAATTTGAGGCGTTACATCTAATATCTAAGAAATCACAGTATTTCTATCTACTGCTTTTCAATGAAACAAACAACAGTTTAGAAACTTATGGATTTGGCACCGGAGACTCTGTGTGCCTCACAATGAGCGAAACATTTTCAATTCCTCAATTTATTTAAAACAGTTCCTTCAAAAATTCAAAAATTCAAAAACCCATACCACAATCGAGTTTTGCAAACCTAGCTCTGATAAAACTAAATGTAACACCCCAAACCCAGCCTAGACGATATAGCTGAATCTAGCGTGTCACATTGAAGTGTTCTTCGAAAACCATGTTTTCATTAGAAACCCTTCTTATTTAAAACGTAGTACATTGAAAACTCATTAATTTTATTCTCAAAATTCCTTTTTGGGTTACGGAAGCTAATTTTAAAAGTTAAGTTGCGGAAACATAGTGTTTTGAAAACAGTTGTTGTTTTGGAAAACCGCGATCTACTTCTACAATTATAAAACATAGTAGATAAAATCCCAAAGTTTAAAATAAAAATCAGTATTAAGAGAGGCCTTATTACAACCCAAATGAAAAATACGCAACAGTAAATAAACAAATCTGAAAACGTAAGTAGTGTGTGGCCATCTCCGAGTCCCTCACAGCACCGATCCATCTATCGCTGGGGATTACCTGCACAGTTAATAAACGGGGTGAGTTTACGAAAACTAAGTGTGTAATCCCCTAGCATCCAAACAGTCAGTCAAAAAATAAAATTTAGAACCATTCTGGGCTTGAGCCCTATCCCGTAACAATACAGTCTAGTTGAGAATATATGTGGGCCCAAATCCCGATTCATTAACATTTGGGTCTCAACCCATCATAGTCTCAATTAGACCTAGCCATCTCAGAATCAATATCAGTTGGGCCTAGCCCACTTCAATATCAAACCCATATGGATAATGCATGATAACCCATCCAACCCTGCACTTGCCTCTATCCAACCCTACACTACTTGTGGGAAATAAATCACCCACACCATCCCTACACTTACAGTGTTAGCACCAGTTACGGTGCTAACTAGAATCGCAGCAAAGCTGCTAATATTAAAATATGTGACACAGTCACTAATACTGTTTCTTCCTCTATAACAATATCCCAATCCTAGGCAGTATTTCATGTATGTAGAATGTCATGCACAAAACCAATCATACAAATCCCAAACAAATCAGTCATTTTACCCTTTAGGGTATTTTGGTTATTTTACTAATTTGGGGGTCCCCAACAACAATGACGACAATAACAACAACAATAACAAAAAAAAACACTGTTGTAGTGCTAAAGGTTGTTGTAGGTTGACAAGATAATTTTTTTAATGAAAAAAGTTGGCAAGGTGTTTGGTCTAAGTTTTGTTTAACCAATATTCCCTAATATATCAAAATAGTAAGAAAAAGAAAATGAAAGCCCTAAGAGTGACACGAAAACTCTAAAACTTTTCGTTTGCTCTTTTTTTTCTTTTGAGAAATATCCTAAGATCCTCCCTACTATTTCATGTTGCCACTCAATAAGACAGATGACTAACTTTTATGCTAGTAACTATACGTTATTCCCTAGCCATATTCTCTCCCACCTTTCTTTTTTTGTCACTACTTCATTTTACTTTTTATGGTTTCTTTCATTATTCAGAGAGATCTTTTGTTCTCTTGCTCTCAAATGGTTATGAGGGGTGCTAAGTGCCATTGACAACTCCCTTTTTTTATTGGAGTTGGTCTTGTTGTCTCTCTCTTTTGAAAAATTAGGATGCTTTTCACTATAATTATTTCATCATCGATCTGGTTGCCACCGCCTTTTAATGTTAAGGGTTCATGGAGTAGTTCTAGAATGTTTAAGTTTCCTTGAAGGCTTTTATAATTGGGTGGTTTCTGACTATCTTTGTTGATTTGGTTTAATATGAGAGTTTCCTTCTTCCTTGTTGGTCCTTGGTGATGAAGAATGTATATCTAGGGCTGTTTTGGTTTTTTAGCTACTTGGAGCAAAGTTCAGGTCTTATCGATTTCAATCCTTTGTAACCCATATGTCGCCTTTTTGTTGGAAAGAATCTTTTTTGAAAACTATTTTGTACACAGTGGAAAAAAATTTTGAAAACTAAGCTAATATATAATATTTATGTAATAAATTTTTTTCTGAAATTGCACCTGTGTTTTGGGTTAAACGAATCATTGTTGTTCCCGACTTTCAAATGAACGGCCTTCTCCACTATTCTCGTACCACAAACTCCTTTGAGTGTGGACTCCAACGAATTCAACTCAAATACAGAATCTCAAAGTTGTGTAAAACTCATTGTCTTTTTAGCCCTACTAGGACCATCTATTTATAAGGAGAGGAAGTGAAACCCTTGTTGAATTAGTATAAGCTTATTTAATAGAAAAACAATCCCATAGTTGAACTAGAAGAGAGAGGGCGGCAACGCTAGTTAAACATGCTAGAGCTTTTCATCCCTTGTATTCAATATGATAGGCTTTTGGGCCTCTCCTATATCGGTTCAAATTATAAATGTTTCCTAAACTTTTAATCCAGGACTCTGTTATTCAATCCAGCATAATACATGATTTTCTATTTTTCAAAATAAAATTCATCAATTAATTGAAATAAAATAGTTTCCTAATTAAATAATTTTCTCAACCCGATTCTCATTCCATTAAAATCATGGCAACTTTACCCTAAAAAAATCTATAAGAAAATATTTTTAATATTCTACATTCAACGGATTCACGATGACTAATTAATTTAATTCAATTTTTGAACTTCAATTATTTAATTAATTAAAGTATAATTCTAAAAACTATAAATTAATTCTCAGGTCATTTTCATGTTTAGTGAGAAAACCACATTCATTTCCTAACGTTTCCCATTTCTATCAATTTCTGCTCATTTTATTCAACATGCAATTCATTTCTAGTTTCAACGAGCTAGCAGATGGACTGATTGGACAAATGTGATTAGGGATTAAATGATTTAAAATAAGTTCCAGTTTCACCTATAAATTATAAAAGCTCATTTATTCACAAAGTTGTTCCACTACAGTATTATGATTGAGTTGTAACAGCCCATTTTTCAGTGGTGTTGGAAAAGTGGTTTCGATGCTACAAATCTAATGAGTAAGTTTGTAAATGTTATTATTTAATATTTTTGAGTCAAGTATGATATTAAAATAAATTCTGAATTGGCAATTTATGCTATTTGAATGAATAATTAGGTTTAAGTGGTATGACACTAAAGTCAAGTTGTTTTAGAAAATGAGGTATGGAGACCTCATTTCTATAAATTGAGCTTTAAACATTTTATTAAATATTTTAGAAAATGAGCATTATATTTACGGACCCTAAAGTCGAGTGATTTTAGAAAATGATGTATTGGGACCTTGTTTCTATAAACCGAGCTGTAAATATTTTATTAAATATTTATAGAGTGATTATATAGGTATATTGAAAATTGGTCCATAAATTTTGTTGTTTGGTTAGTTAATTAAAGAAAAAGGAGTAAATCGTAAAAATCGTAAAACTTAATCACTATTAATTAATATGAATTAATTGAGTTAAAAAATGTTTTTGCATGGCTTGAAATGAATTTAAGCCATTATAATTTATAATGGATGGTGAGTGAGTGGTTTTAGTTGTTTAAATTAAAAGTTTATAATTAAAATGATATTAAAAATAAATTAAACATAAAATAAGAAAATAAAACTATATCATATTTTTCATTTCTTCTTTCCCACCAAATAAGCCACCATAGAAGGAGAATTTGAAAGCTTCAAATACACTTTATCATTAGGCCTTTTGTATGGTATGAAATCTAAACTCGCTTTTAGTAATTTTTTATGTTTTTGAGATCGTTACAGCTTAATTTAATTAACCCGTATCTCTGTTTTCAAAATTGTTAAAAATTTCTAAAGTTTCCATTGATGAATTTAATATGTTTTTGAAAGTTTATGGTAGAATTTTAAGCCTGGTTGCTAGGTAAGACTATTTTGTAAAGTAATTTTTGATAATTTTAATGTTTAATGACTAAAATGTGAAATGAGTAAAAGTACAAGGACTTGTTGTAAAATAAAAATAAACATGAGTTGTAATAGATTTCCAAAAAATTTGGCTAAACTTGAAATTGAATAAAAATGTTTAATTTGCGTGTTTTGGGCTTAGGGACTAAATTGTATAAAAGTAAAATATTGGGGGTAATTTTGTAAAAATTTCAAAAAGGACTTACTTGCATAAATGAATTGATTTTACTGTTAGAATTAGTGAGTTGAATAAAATTATTATTTTAGATCAAGAACAAGTGGGAAATCGAGGAGAAGAGAAAATTTCCAAATAGCCCTTATACTTAAACATTGCTACAATTTAGGCTGGTAAGTTCGTATGAACTACAATCATTTTAATGTTAGTCAAATTAACTATTTATTTTTTTGTTTAAGTATAATTTAAATTGAATATAAATGTCTCATTGCTATGATGAATTGACGGATAATAAGTCCTGGTTGAACCTTAAGAATTCTTAGGATACGAATGACATGTCATTAGGGATTTCATGTTTCGGGTGCTAGCCTTGAATATCCTACTGATGGTTGAGGTCTTGTATTTTTTGTGGATTCTCCACAGCTCGTGTGAGCAGCATCGTGTAATTTACATTTCGACCTACAGCTTGTGTGGGCAGGCCCATATCACAACTCGTGTGAGCAATGATGTAAAGGAAAAGTTACGATCATATGTTAAGGCACACTTCATGTGAGATTTCCTGAGTATTTGATGTAATTCTAGATGGCTCAACGGGTAAGAAAAGGAATGGAACGGTAAGTGACTCAATGGAAAGATTCATGACTCTATGAAAGGTTTGACGCGTATGTAATGTATCTTATGAAATCTATTTATGTTATAAATGAGTTTATATGATTTGTCAATGAATCTGCTAACATGTGATCTTGATGATGCTTGAATAGGCTTATATTAAACTCATGGTATTAGAAATGGTAAGTAAGCAAATGGAATGAACCATGATTGTATAGTAACAATAATGAATTAAATGTTATGTTTATATATGGTTGATCTCATATGTATCATGAACACGTATACTAACTTGTGAGTTTGATGGTGTTGTACAACTTTTATTAAGCTTGTGGCATTGGTAAAGGTTTATACTTATTCTATAAATTTCATTATTGAAATTGTAATTGTCTATTTTTAGTGAAATCAAAACAGAGGTTTCGGGGCCACAAATTTGACAAGTAATTTTTATTTTGTTATTATTTTAATGTCTATGGGATATTAGTAAGGTCGTATTAAAATTTCGTTAAAAAATTTTGATGTTTGCATGATTAATTAAATGAAAAGAACTAAATCGTAAAAAATGTAAAACTAGAGTTCCATTAGATAAAAGGGTCCAATGGCTATAAAACTTTCAAGTGAATGGACTTAGATGGTAATTAGACCATTTGAATAGTTAGTGGATATTCATGGCGAGGTTTTATTTAAATTTTGAATGTTTTTAAAGGGCAAATTAGTAAAGTAGTAACTAAACATAAAACAAAAGAAAAAAAGTATCATCTTCATATCATCTTTTTCAACCAAAAATACACCATGGGAGCAAGCTAGGGTATTCGGCCAAACTTTCTTACTTGCATGGTATGTTTTCCAACCATGTTTTTAATGATTTTTATATTTTCGAGATCGCTATAGCTTAATCTAGCTAGCCCGGGGGTCAATTTGTAAAACCGTTAAAGATTGAGGGTTATTTCATGAATGATTTTGATTGGTTTTTTATATTTAATGGTAGATTATGGAAAAATAAACAAGTTTTGTAAAATGATTTTTGATGAAATTTACATATAGTGATTAATGTGTAAAAATAGTAAAAGTTCATGTTAAAATTATGAAATGATGATTGGTGTGGGTTGATTTAAGTCCCTAGAGAATTCAATTAGCTTGAATGGGAGATTAAAATGCTTAAATTTAAATTTATGAGCTTAAGGACTAAATTGTAAAAAGTTAAATGTTAGGGAAAAATAATAAATTTTCATAAATATGAAATTTGGGCTAAATTGAATGCTAGGGATATTAAATGGATTGAATTTGTCTATTTAGATTAAGGTAGACCATGTACGGACCTAGATCGAGACAAAACTAAAGCTTCGGAATAGCTCATTTAACTTCTATGCCCTAGTGTTAAGGTAAGTTCGTATGAATAGTTATCGTTTTAATGCTATTTCAAATAGTATGTCAATATGTTATTTATCATGTGAATTGATCGATATATAAATAAATCAATGCCATGATGGTTATCGAGTCCCATTTGAACCTTAGGAATTTGTAGGATACAAATGACATGTCATTAGGGATTTCATGTTTCGGGTGTTGTTTTAAATGTCCTACCGATGGCTAAAGTCCTGCATTTATTGAAGATACTCCACAGCTTGTGTAAACAGCATTGTGTAGCTTTCATTCCGACCCACAGCTCATGTGAGCAATAATGTAAAGGAAAATTTATGGTTATATGTTTAAGCATACTTTGTGTGAGCTTTCCCGAGTATCCAATGATATTCTAGATGGTTCAACGGGCAAGAAAATGAATTGAAATGGTAAGTCTCCAAATGGAATTATACATATGCTCATGAAAAGAATGAATGAATCAAATGATGTATTTCATATGAAAATGACTTATCATGTGGTTAATTCAAATGATTTATGTCTAAATACACTAACTTGTGTATTGATGATGATGTTTAGGCTTGTGCCAAGCTTGTGGTTTGGGTTACATTATACTTAATCTTATTGTCATGTAAATGAAATGGTAAGTTATGTTTTATTTTCTATGAACTTACTAACAATTATTTGCTTATGTAGTTTCTTCCTATGTTTTAAAAATTATTGGAAGCTTGATTGGCTTGGAAGCTCGTCGGAGATATTGTAACATCCCAAAATAGGGCTTAGTCAGAATAGTGGTTTCGGGACCACAAATTCGATGTTAAACCATTTAATTTATGATCATTATGAGGTTTAGAATATGAATATATGCATGTGTTAAAGTTTCATGAAGAAATTCCAAGTATAAGGTGTCCAATTGAAAATTAGGGACTAAATTGAATAAGTTGCAAAATTTGTGTTTTAGAAGCAATTTTTATGTAATTGCTTTGGATTATTAATTAGGAGGTCTTAAAGAGCAATTTTCCCAATTTCTAAGTTTTTGGACAAAAATGGGGTTGTATGGGAAAATTTGAAGGAAAGGCATTGAGGGCATTGTGGTCATTTGGTATATAAATGAAATAAAAAGGGAAAATAAGCCAAAAATCAGCCCATTTTCTCCATGTTGCTGCCGAAAATTAGGGTTCTCCATAGCTAGGGTTTTCAAGCTTTCCAAGCTCAATAGTAAGTGCTCTCAAGCCCTGTTTTTAATGTCCTTCGTATTTTTGAAATCTTGGTAACTTGCTCTCTCTATTTCTACCTATATTTCATGTTAGGGTTCATGTTTAGAAATTTACCCATGTATGAGAAGTTTATATTTTGATGATTTATGGAGGAATATGAAAGTTTAAAGGATGACAAAGAACTTTTACTAAGTAGTTTTTCATGGAAAGGGCTTTAGGGACTATTTTGTAAAAGTTGTAGAAAAGGGTAGGAAAATATGAAATGAAGGAAAAATATCGGGTGTTATGAACATGAAAAATGTTCGGCTAGGCTTGGGTAACAAAGAAATCCCATACATTGCATTATCTGAGCCTAGGGACTAAGTTGTAAATATATGAAAGTATAGGGGTAAAATAATAATTTTACCCAAGTATGAATTTGGGTCATTTTGAGTAATGTATGTATTAAACGAGCTAATTTTGGTATTATAGATCAAGAGAATCGAGATAAGGAAGAACAAGGTTTACGAGAGTTAGGCTCGACCGAGGTAAGTACATATGCAAATAAATACATTAATTATTATTAAATGATTTATTGATATCTGTACGCTTAATATACTTATTTGGCTATGTTGATAATATAACATGTTTTGAGGCCTTGCTATATGAATATGAGATGTTGGTCATGTGAAAGAAACCTATTATGCGAGTATGTTCAGTAAAGGTCTGGAAGTCTAAAATCCCTTTTGAACCTTAGGAATAGTTGAGGTTACAAGTGACATGTCACTAGGATAGTTATGTGTGTCATGAACTCAATTGATATGTGATACATGCTAGGGTCCAAGTGTTGTGTATCCTGAGCAGTGTTCGGATACTCTTTAGCTCTACGAGTAGCCCCTGTTAAGAGCGGCATGTGATTTTATGATAGGAGACACTTCAGTGCACATTCTGTCAGGTAGCCAAGGCTACGCTCAAGCACTTCGGTGCATTTCTTCCGTGTGCCTGATTCGTATTCCGAGTGTTCAACGGGTAACGGAATATAAAGTTCAAAAGTAAATTTTAGGTAAGCCACGTGTATGCAAAATGACACAGGTATGTACTAAAACTCTATGAGAACTTAGTATATGATGATATCATGAAAAGATATGTATTTGGATAAGCAGTACATGAATATGGAAGGTAAGTATATATATGTATGACATGATGAAATGCATCATAATGTATAAGTATGTGTGCTTAGATTATTAATAATTGAAAAATGTAGATTATTTGTATGTGTACTTACTAAGCTTTATAGCTTACCCTCCTCTCTTTTCCCTTCTCTTTAGATACGTCAAGCTAGCTCGAAGGATCGGGGGACGTCGGAGCTCGAATCACACTATCTTCAAGAAACTTGGGTATTAAAGGGTTTAATTATTTTGGTCATTGCATGTATAGGAAATTTGTCTATTTTGTGTATATGAGTCATGTTGAAGTAGTCAGTTGTAATGGCTCATTAAGGCATTAATTCTTTTGTATATGGCCATGTGATTTGGTCCATATTAATGGTTGGGATGTATCCCTAAGTTTACCTTTGCATGCATGCTAAGATATGTGTGTGTTGATGACGTGCATTGTTTGGTGGATGACTATTTATTTACTTGTGTATGGATGCATGACTTAACACTCTTAATGATGTAATAATAAGGAATGTGGTAAACCATGAAATTAGTGAGGAATGACTAAAAGATAAGGTTGTGTGTGTACTAATGGACTAGTATAGAAAGGGGGTAATAGCGATGCTATAATGTTACATGTCTAAGTGTCCTAAATATATCATGGAACATGCTATTAAACATATGAGAGTGTATGATTGTTTAAGGGTGACCAATGGCTTGGAGAACAACCTTCAAGTGGTCCACACGGGTAGACACACGGGCATGTGTCTAGACCGTGTGTGACACACGGTCAGCCTCATGGGCATATTGTTCGGCTGTGTGTCGTCTGCACCTTGAATTTTAGGGTAAATTGCATGGTAGTAAACACGCGGGTAGAGACATGGCCGTGTGTCTCAACCGTGTGGAGGACAAGGCTTCTGGCCATGGGCGTGTGCTTGGTCGTGTGCCTCAAAATTGTATGATGACGTCATAAACAAAATGCTCGCTAAAATCACACAGGCCACCACACGGGCGTGTTCCAAGCCGTGTGAGGGACACGGGACAAGGACACAGGCGTGTGCTCAGCCGTGTGAAAACCCCTGTAGGTTCAAAACAGAAAATAAATCCAATAATTCAACACGGGTGTGGGACATGGGCGTGTCCCCAAGCACACTAGCATATGCAATGCCTCCACACGGGCGTGTGAGGCTTAAATCTAGAAGTTTTCCTAGGATTCCCGTAAGTTCTCGGTTTGGTTTCGTCCGCCAATCATGTATGTTTTGAGCCTTGTAGGCCCATAATAGAGTCAAATTGACTTTATTTGATTGGTTTTATGTTGGATGAGATTTCATGTCCCAGTTTGTATATTTGTTTCTGTTTAAGTCTAGTAATGACTTGTACCCTGTCCCAGCACCGGATAGGGGAAAGGGGTGTTACATTTATTGGTATCAAAGCTACGGTTTAGTTAGTTCTTGGACTACGCAGCATGTGTCAGAGTCTATCTATACATGCCATGCATAAATTATGATAATGGGACAACTCTTGATGATATTAAACTGTGTTTTTCATATAGTAATGGATCCCGACCAAGCTGTACCAGATGACGTAGAAAGTAATGCACCAGCTCCCGCTCAAGGGATGGTGCCTGAAGAGAGTAGACCTATAACTCTGAGCCGAGAGGGGGAGAGGCTAGAGAGGCCATCTTCAAATGATGAATAATTGGTATGCTGAGTTCGTCTGTGTAAACCTAGCTGCTCAGACGCAACCTCCTCTACCCCCTCTGAACCCTCAACCTGTACCAGGGATGCCTCGAGGTATAGATTTTATGAGATTTTCTAAAAATCATGTGGATAAAATTTAGAAACAAGAAGCAGAGGAGTTTAGGGCTAACACTAAGGATGATGCTGAGAGAGTCGAGTTTTGGCTCGAGAATTCTATTCGGGTGTTCGAGGAACTGTCTTGTACACTTGAAGAGTGTTTGAAGTGTGCTATTTCGTTGTTAAGGGATGATGCCTACCATTGGTGGAAGACTTTGATTTCGGTTGTGCCTAAAGAGGCAGTTACTTGGGACTTCTTTCAGGAGGAATTCCATAAGAAGTATATTAGCGAGAGGTTTATCGACCAGAAACGTAAGGAATTCCTTAAACTTAAGCAAGGTCACATGTCGGTTATTGAATATGAGCAAGAGTTCGTCTGACTTAGCAAGTATGCCCGAGAGTGTATACCCACTAAGGCTAAGATGTACAGGAGGTTTGAGGACGGACTTAATAAGGATATCAAGGTATTAGTAGGCATCCTTGAGCTGAAGGAGTTTGTTGTGCTCGTTGAACAGGCATGTAAGGCTGAAGAATTGACAAAGAAGAAGAAGAAAGCTGAGTTGGAAGCTAGAGATACGCGAAAGAGAATGATGAGTAGATCACCCTCAACTCAGTCTAAGAAATCTAAAGATGTGTATTCTCATTCTTATGCATCGATAGGACATTCCTATGGAAATCGTAAGAAGTAAAGTTGGGGTTTTAGGACTCAGGCTACATCTGTAGCTAGCGTTTACATCCGTAGCTAGCGTAGGAAATAATAAACCTCGACGACCTAAGTGCTTATATTGCAGAAGACACCATCCGAGCTCATGTAGGAGGAATGATGGGACGTGTTATAGATGTGGTTCTCAAGACCACTTTATTAAGGATTTTCCTGAAATGGGTTAGAGCTTTCATAATGCAAGACAGAGTAGTTCGACTGTAAAGGTGAAACCCCCGAAAAGTTCCAGTACTGGAGTTGGCAGCAAAAATATCACACGAGAGACGGCAGTGCAATCTGAGGCTAGGGCTTCGGCTAGAGCCTATGCTATACGAGCACGTGAAGAAGCATCGTCGGCTGACGTGATCATTGGTACATTTTCTTTTTATGACACTGTTGTTATCGCTTTGATAGATCCAGGCTCTACACATTCTTATGTATGCATGAAATTGGCATCTAGCATGAATTTACCTGTAGAGTCTACAGAATTTATGATTAAAGTGTCAAACTTGTTAGGCGAGCATGTCTTAGTCGATAAAGTATGCAAGAAATGCCCTTTGATGGTTAGAGGTCTTTATTTTTCGGCCGACTTGATGTAGTTGTCGTTTGATGAATTCGATGTTATTTTGGGTATGGATTGGTTGACACTTCATGGTGCTATAGCAGATTGTAAACGAAAAGTTATGGAATTGAGACATGAAAATGGTGATGTCCTTCGAGTTGAATCAGATGAACTTAGTGGCTTGCCGATTGTAATTTCTCTGATTACCGCTCAGAGATGTATGAGTAAAGGGTATGAAGCATATCTGGCTTATGTGCTGAATACAAAGGAATCTGAGTTGAAAGTCGAATAGGTTCCTGTTGTATGTGAGTTTACAGATATGTTCCCGGAAGAATTGCTAGGTTTCCCCCTGGTTAGGGAAGTTGAATTTGGTATTGAGTTAATGCCAGGAACTGCACCTATCTCTATCGCTCCATATAGAATGGCTCTGACGGAGTTAAAAGAATTAAAGTCACAGTTGCAAGAATTGGTTGACAAAGGCTTTACGAGACCTAGTTTTTCGCCTTGGGGTGCTCCCGTGTTATTCGTAAAGAAGAAGGATGGTTCCATGAGATTATGTATTGATTACCGGCAACTCAATAAGGTAACGATTAAGAACAAATATCCATTGCCAAGAATTGATGATTTATTCGATCAGCTAAAAGGAGCCACGTGGTTTTCCAAGATAGACTTGATGTCTGATTATTACCAGCTGCGAGTTAGGGACAGAAACGTACCTAAGACTGCTTTTAGAATAAGGTACGGTCACTACGAATTCCTTGTTATGCTTTTCGGATTGATGAATGCTCCGACTATGTTCATGGATTTAATGCATAGAATATTTCGTTCGTACTTGGATGATTTTGTTGTGGTGTTCATAGATAACATTTTGATCTACTCTAGAGATGAGTCAGAACATGCCGAACATTTGAGGATCGTTTTATGAACTTTGAGGGATAAGCAATTATATGCCAAGTTCAGTAAAAGTGAGTTATGGCTTCGGGAAGTTGGGTTTTTAGGCCACATTGTCTCCAGTGATGGTATTCGGGTTGGTCCTAGTAAGATTTCTGCCATTGTTGAATGGAAGCCTCCAAGGAATGTAACCGAAGTTAGGAGCTTTTTAGGCTTAGCCAGGTATTACCGAAGGTTTGTAAAGGGATTTTCTATGATAGTCATTCCTATGACGAGGCCGCTGCAAAAGGATGTTAAGTTCGAGTGGACAGAAAAGTGCCAACAAAACTTTGAAAGGTTGAAAATGCAATTGACCGACGTGCCAGTGCTATACAACTGGAACTAGGGAAAAAATTTGTAATCTACAGCAATGCGTCTATAAATGGACTAGGATGTGTGCTTATGCAAGAAGGAAAAGTTGTAGCTATGCTTCGAGACAGCTGAAACCCCATGAGAAGAATTATCCAACTCATGATTTGGAATTGGCCGCCATAGTGTTTGCCTTGAAGATATGGGGTAATTATTTGTTCGAAGAAAAATGCCATGTCTATACCGATCATAAGAGCCTCAAGTACTTGATGACTCAAAAAATTTTGAATTTAAGGCAACGAAGATAGTTGGAATTGTTGAAAGATTACGAGCTTATAATTGATTATCATCCGAGAAAGGCGAACATGGTCGATGAAGCTCTGAGCAGGAAGTCACTATTTGCTTAAGGGCAATGAGTGCACAGATGACCTTATATAATGATGGTTCCATTTTAGCTGAATTGAGAGCTAGGGTGACTTTTCTCCGTCAAATTTGTGAAGCTCAGGAATCCAATGAAAAATTGCAAGCTAAGAAAGTTCAGTGTGAAACATCCAGTGAACCCGACTTTCAGATTGACTCCGATGGATGTTTGAGATTTCGGGGAAGAATTTGTGTTCCAAAGGATACCGAGTTAATCTAGACTATTCTACACAAGGCACATAACAGTTGTATGTCAGTCCATCAGGGAAGTATGAAGATGTACAATGACTTGAAGAAAGTTTATTAGTGGAATGGCATGAAAAAAGATATTTCAGAATTTGTAACAAGATGTTTGATTTGTCAACAGGTTAAAGTTGAACATCAAGTACCCTCTGGTCTTCTTCAACCTATTATGGTCCCTGAGTGGAAATGGGATCGGATCACTATGGATTTCGTGACCGAGTTGCTAGTGACTCCGAGAAAGAAAGATGCTATATGGGTGATAGTCGACAGATTGACTAAATCGGCCCATTTTATACCGGTATGCACAAATTATTCTCTAGATGAGTTAGCCAATTTTTACATTTCAGAGATTGTTAGACTTCATGGTGCACCATTGTCGATTATTTTGGATAGAGATCTAAGGTTTATGTCGCGATTTTGGAAGAAGTTGCAAGCAGCTTTAGGAACGAAGCTAAATTTTAGTACTGCTTTTCACCCATAGACTGATGGACAATCCGAGAGAATAATTCAGACACTTGAAGATATGCTTAGATGTTGTATTCTTGAGTTTCAAGGTAATTGGGAAAATTATCTACCTTTGGTCGAAGTTGCTTATAATAATAGTTATCAGTCCATTTTAAAGATGGCACCTTATGAGGCGCTATTCGGCCGAAAATGTCAAACTCCTTTTTATTGGACAGAGTGTAACATCCCGATTTTGAGCCTAGTCGAAATAGTGGTTTTGGGACCACAAATTCGACGAATAAAATTTTATTTTTATTATATTTTTATGGTCTACGATTCCACGGAATAATTTCGTGAAAATTTCGTTTGAAAATTTTGACGTTTGGGCACTCAATTTAGTCAAAAGGACTAAATTGTAAAAGGTTGCAAAATGTGTGTTCTAGTTCACAAAGGTACTAAGTACTTGTGAGTAATGGGTTTTTAAATAGGAGATCCTTAAATGGTAAATAGCCCATTTTGTAATTAGTGGACAAAAATGGACATGGCATGGTATGTTTTTATTTATTTTTCATTAAGGGTATTTTAGTAATTGGGCAAATAAAGCCAAAATAACTAAGAAAAAGATGTCATCTTCTTCATTTTTCTCATGCCATAACCGTATATGAAGATGGAAGATATGGCTAGGGTTTGTAAAACTTTCAAGCTTGATTGTAAGTCCATCTTTGCCCCGTTTTTAATGTTCTTTGCATTTTTGAAATCCTCGTAGCTCGATTTACCGGTTTCTACCATTAATTTGAGCTAGGGTTCATGTTTAAAAATTTACCCATATGTGACATGCATGCATTTTGATGTCTAATGGTATATAATGAGTGTTGGGTGTTAGATAAACAACTTTTGCTAAGCGATTTTACGAGAAAAAGAGTAAAACGACATAATCGGAAAAAATACCTAATGTTCATAAGTACATGTTAGAGTGAGAATTTGATGTTGTTATAGAAGGTAAAAATGATCAGTATGTCATAAAACATAAGAAAATAGGATGAAGTTTAATTTCCGAACCTTGGGGAAAAAGTGCAAATATGCAAAAGTTTAGGGGTCAAAATGAAAATTTGTAAAAATATGATTTATGGACCTATTTGAATAATGTGAGTAATAAATGAGCTATATTTGTAATTTTACATCAAGGAAATCGAGATTCGGGCTAAAATCGAGAAAATACCAAGTAATGGACTTAAATGGTAAAAATGGTCATTTTTGAATACGAGGTAAGTTCATATGATTTTTAATAATGTAATGTGTATTTTAATGTTATTGCTTTGATAGTGTCTGAGATGTAAGTTTATATGTAAATAATGTATTGTTTTATTATGTTATAATATTTTATTTTCTAACATGTGATATAAGTTTTAGTATTGTTCAATTAATGGACACAAACGGTGATTTGTGGTTGATAAATTTAGATTAAATAAGGAAATCTCGGTTGAACCTTCGGAATGAAAAAACGTGGTGCTCAGTGGATATACCACGGTTATATGTGTAACGTAGTGCTAAGTGGATATACCACGATTACACATATTGATACATGTAACATGGTGCTAAGTGGATATGCGATGGTTGCATATATCGATTCATTAACGTGGTGCTAAGTGGATATGCTATGGTTATTCATGTTAATTTAAAAAGTGGCGCTAAGTGCATATGCCATAATTACATGTTAGCCCAACAGTGTGGTGCTATGTGCATATATCACTAAGTTGGGCATTAATTACGGAAGGTGGAGCTATGTACTAAAACCATCGGATATTGTTCTTTCCGAAGTGTTCACCAGGAGAAACAAATTTGCTAAATGAAATTTAACGTGAAAAAAAAATGTGGGATAATAACGGAATATTAATATACGAGTTTTGAATTATGAGTTAGATATGTGATTGAATTTTTGATAAGATGAATATGGATAAGTATTATACTAAAAGTTGATAATAAGAAATTTTAGTGAAGGAATGAAATTTGGGATAAACAGTCTAAAACAGCAGCAGGGGGTGACTTTGAAAAATCACCAAAAATGGTAGAAGTTGAACTAGAAGTGGAATGAGATATGGAATTAAAACTTATTGAATTTATTTTCATATAAAAGAATCAGAGCAAATAAAGGAATTCTGTATTTTGAGATATTTATATTTTTGTAAGACTGGTTCAGACTGATTTCGTGATCCCCTGTTCTGAATTGTAAAAATCATTAAAACTTATAAACAAATATTTAAGAAACATAATTTATATGGTTGGATTCCTTATTTAATTTATTTTTAGAAGAAAGAAACGAGAACCACATTTTAATTTGATAGGAAAAGATTATTAAATTTTAGTAGCTGCTGAACCGCGAAATAGGGGAGACTTCAATGAATAAACTGTATTAATTGGCCCAACCAAAAATACTGAAATTTTTATGGTAAGAATACATGTGAGTCTAGTTTCTAGGAAAATTAACAGATTTTAATTTGGAATCCTGTAGCTTGAGTTATAAATAAATTACCGACGATGACTTGAGTAGACAGCTTGACAAGAATATGAATAAAAGTGTAATTATAGTTGTTTTACCTAAGGAAACATATTGGTAAATTGCTTATTAATTTCATATGGACTTACTAAGAATAAATCTTACCCCCCTCTCCATTTCTTTTAGTATTGGCAGGTTGGCTCAGGGTTGGAGATTGTCAGAAGCAGCATCACACTATCAGAACATTGATGTGAAGCGTCGATAAACTTCAAGTGTTTTCAAGTGAGTGGAATGTATAGAGATTTAGTCTGTATGATAGTTGTTAGTATGATTTAGCCAAACGTATTGGCTTATTATGTTTAAATTGTTTATAGCCATGTAATATGGTTTATATTCGATTATTGGGTTGTAAGTCTAATTGATTATGTCGCTTGATCCATTGCTTTATGATATGTGCATGTGAATGAATGTTTTGAAATAAAAATGAAATTTTATAGCCCGTATTTTAGTTGGATGTTTGTATGTTTGTCCAGTAATGCCTCGTACCCTATCCCGGTCTCGGGTACGGGTAAGGGGTGTTACATTTAGTGGTATCTGAGCTATGGTTTAGTCGGTTCTTGGACTAACCTAGCATGTGTAAAAGTTTAGCTATACATGCCACGGATCCGTGATAGTGTGATGTCTCTCGACGCATATGAGAACCGTCTTGTTTAAGCAGAGGTACTCTCCAACCGAGCTACACCGACCATGTTTAATGCGACGTGAAGGTATTTGAGTAAAATTACGATCATGACGAGTCTCGATTCAAAAAAGTATGAATAAAAATTCATGATATATACGTGATAATACGTGAGATGAAAGTTCATGTGGTGATGAATACCCATGCTTGTTTGATGCTCATATGATGTAGTGCACTTGGCCTACTTGATAAGATGAATGGGATAAATATAAATTCGTAGAGGTATGAATAAAGGTGTATGATATCATGATGTGAATAAAAAAAAGTGTCATTGTTCCGATTGGATGTTGAATGTCAAGGATATTTTTTTATGAGATAAAGGATTGTAATGAAATGAACTTATTTAAGTTAAATTGTTTGGACTGAATTAGATGATTGTAATGATATGTATATGATGATGCACAAAATGAAAGTTGCGATTGTGATACAAATATTCATGTTTGTTTGGCCTTTATACGATGTCATGAGTATGATTTGTTTGATTAAATGAATAGATAAGCAAAGTTATCCAAAAAAACATAGAATGCATGCATAAGTGCACTAGTTTAAATAAGATAATTGGAAGATTCGTGTTATACAAGTGTGAATAATAATTGGCTTGAAGTGAATTATATGCTTGTGAAAATGTTACTATGATGATGAAATAGTGTTATATGCATATGTATAAGAAAGTCGAGTTAGAGGCCCTACAACCCCTCTCCCTTACTGAAGTGGTGTTTATAATGGAATTTTATGAGATTTGTACTGAATAAGTTTCCAGTTGAGAAACCAAAGAGTTCAGTGATAGAATAATCATAAACATGATTAGAGATTGAGAATGAGTTGGTAAGTAAAGTCAGAACTAGTTGGAGGAATGACATTTGAAATATGTAATATCTGAGTGTGACAGTTATAGCTGGACAAATTTTAACAGTCTCTTCAAATATGTTCTATGTGTTTATCCATTCTTAGAAATATTTATATGGTTGTTGATTTTCTAAAGAACTTCTTGTTATATAGGGATGTTTTCTAATCCTAATGCTAAATGAAAACATTGGTAGCCTTACTGGTTTATAATTTGTAGTGCTCTATTCCATCTGGCATTTTATTACATTTTGTCTGATAAGAATTGATGAGAGAATATGTATGATACTATGATTTTATTTCTTCTACTTGATGTTCCATTTGATATATATATATAGGAAGATACATTGTTCTTATTCCATTTGATTCCAGTGGGATTAAATGATATTTTCTTCTGGACTTCTTTTCTCTAAGGAATTATCGAGATCTTCCATATTTTCCTATGAGTTTGGTTTTCGATCTTCCGACATAGTATCGTATCTTGGGTTTCTTTATTCTGGGTTTCTCTATCTTGAATTTCTTTACTCAGTTTTCATGTTATCTTTGTTCCATAAATTGTCAATTATGACTCATGTTTGAAGTGTGTTCTTCAGCTTGTAATAATCATGTCAAGTATAACCGTACTTATGATTTGATCTTGGTAATGTTGTGATTTTAATATTGGGATTTTTCTAATTTCCGTGTAAGGATTTGACATTAGTAAAGGTATAGGTGATAAAAGCGTGAGTTTCAATCGGTATGGTGGATTACTTCTCTCAAGTAAGTCAATCATAGTTAATGTATTCAATTGAGATATTTTGGTTACTTGAGCTAATGCAATTGAGATGATTTTTATTAGCGTAATGAATGAATCATAAAGGATTGCATGATGAATTGTTTTATAACTAGAAGAATGGATTGCTTGAGATGTCATTCACTGGTGTTTAAGATTGACTCGAGTGTTCAATCGATGTGAATTATTTATTTGAAAGATTTCATGTGACAATTATGTTAGAATCATTTTTCTCAAGTCTAATAATAGAATATCATTTCTTTACGGATAAAAGGCAAATAGTTTGAACGAGAAGTGTATATCTCTTAGAAAAATTTTGATATGAGTTAAAGCTACTACGAATGATGAAGTTTTCGTCTTGTGAAAGCTGAAAAGTTTATTACATATTAGCAAAGTTTGGGCAGATGAGAATATTGCTAACCGAAGTATTTAAACTAGACTAGTCTGTATTGAGTAAAGACTTCCTGATTTTCAGTAATGTACTGTTGTATGAATTGTGATGTGTTTCAAGACAATAAGGTAATGTGATAGTTTAGAGCATTCGATGCCACAAAAAATTCTGAGTTGTTAATGGGGTTAAAGCCGAGCATCAAGATCTACCAGAGTTATCTCTTCCAGGGTTGATATTAGGATGGAAATGGGAAAGGATTATTCTCGAGGCCATATTAGAATTATTTCCGTAGCGAAAAGAGGAAAATGTGATGAATCTTATTGTTAAATTTTTGACGAGATCTGTAAATCATACCGGTATTTAATGAAGTTCTACTCATCAGATTCATGGAATTCCAGATCTCTCTAATTGTTGGATTACTTGGAATTCTAGCCTCCATTAACTAAATTGAGGTCTGAGAAGGCTTTGAAAATTTAAGAACAATTGAGAGTTGAGTCCGCAAGTTTTCAGATCATATGAGAAATTAAAAGATGTATTGGAGGCACAGCCTAAGTGGAGGTTCTTCGACATCAAATATGAGACTGAGGAATCTAAGTGAAAACCACTTCTCTGGTAAGATTTTCGGGGACAAAAATCCCTAAAGGGGGGAGAGATGTAACATCTCGATTTTGAGCCTAGTCGGAATAATAGTTTCGGGACCACAAATCCGACGAAACTCCTTTTTATTGGACAGAGTGTAACATCCCGATTTTGAGCCTAGTCGGAACAGTGGTTTCGGGACCACAAATTCGACGAAGAAAATTTTATTTTTATTATATTTTTATGGTCTACGATTTCACGGAATAATTTCGGTGAAATTTCGTTCGAAAATTTAGACGTTTGGGCACTCAATTTAGTCAAAAGGACTAAATTGTAAAAGGTTGCAAAATGTGTGTTCTAGTTCACAAAGGTACTAAGTACTTGTGAGTAATGGGTTTTTAAATTGGAGATCCTTAAATGGTAAATAGCCCATTTTGTAATTAGTGGACAAAAATGGACATGGCATGGTATGTTTTTATTTATTTTTCATTAAGGGTATTTTAGTAATTTAACAAATAAAGCCAAAATAACTAAGAAAAAGATGTCATCTTCTTCATTTTTCTCATGCCATAACCGTATATGGAGATTGAAGACATGGCTAGGGTTTTTAAAACTTCCAAGCTTGATTGTAAGTCCATCTTTGCCCCGTTTTTAATGTTCTTTGCATTGACTGAAGACATGGCTAGGGTTTTTAAAACTTCCAAGCTTGATTGTAAGTCCATCTTTGCCCCGTTTTTAATGTTCTTTGCATTTTTGAAATCCTCGTAGCTCGATTTACCCATTTCTACCATTAATTTGAGCTAGGGTTCATGTTTAAAAATTTACCCATATGTTACATGCATGCATTTTGATGTCTAATGGTAGAAAATAAGTATTTGGTGTTAGATAAACAACTTTTGCTAAGTGGTTTTACGTGAAAACGAGTAAGACGACACAATCGGTAAAAATATCTAATGTTCATAAGTACATGTTAGAGTGAGAATTTGATGTTGTTATAGAAGGGAAAAATGATCAGCGTGTCATAAAACATAAGAAAATAGGATGAAGTTTAATTTCTGAACCTTGGGGAAAAAGTGCAAATATGCAAAAGTTTAGGGGTCAAAATACAAATTTGTCAAAATATGATTTATGGACCCATTTGAATAATGTGAGTAATAAATGAGCTATAATTGTATTGTTAGATCAAGGAAATTGAGATTCGGGCTAAAATCGAGAAAATACCAAGTAGTGGACTTAAATGGTAAAAATGGCCATTTTCGTATACGAGGTAAGTTTATATGATTTTTAATAATGGAATGTGTATTTTAATGTTATTGCTTTGATAGTATATGAGATGTAAGTTTATATGTAAATAATGTATTGTTTTATTATGTTACAATATTTTATTCTGTGACATGTGATATAAGTTTTAGTATTGTTCAATTAATGGACAAAAATGGAGATTTGTGGTTGATGAATTGAGATTAAATGAGGAAGTCTTAGTTGAACCTTCGGAATGGAAAAATGTGGTGCTAAGTGGATATACCACGATTACACATATTGATACATGTAACGTGGTGCTAACTGGATATGCCACTGTTACATATATCGATTCATTAACGTGGTGCTAAGTGGATATACCACAGTTAAACATGTAACGTCGTGCTAAGTGGATATGCCACGGTTATACATGTTAATTTGAGAGGTGGCACTAAGTGCGTATGCCATAATTACATGTTAGGCCAATAGTTTGGTGCTATGTACATATACCACTAAGTTGGGCATTAATTATGGAAGGTGGAGCTATGTGCTAAAACCACCGAATATTGTTACTTTCCGAAGTGTCCATCGGCAGAAACAAGTTTACTAAATGAAATTTAACGTGAAAAAAAATGTGGGATAATACCGGAATATGAATATAGGAGTTTTGAATTATGAGTTAGATATGTGATTGAATTTTTGATAAGATGGATATGGATAAGTATTATATTAAAAGTTGACAATAAGAAATTTTAGTGAATGAATGAAATTTGGGATAAACAGTCTAAAATAGCAGCAGGGGAGTGACTTTGAAAAATCACCAAAAATGGTAGAAATTGAACTAGAAGTGGAATGAGATATGGAATTAAAGCTTATTGAATCTATTTTCATATAAAAGAAACAGAGAAAACAAAGGAATTTTGTATTTTGAGATATTTATATTTTTATAAGATTGCTTCAAACTAATTTTGTGATCCCCTGTTCTGAATTGTAAAAATCATTAAAAATTGTAAAAAAATATCTATGGAACATGATTGAATTTATTTTCAGAAGAAAGAAACGAGAACCTCATTTGAATTTGGTAGCAAAGGATAATTAAATTTTAGTGAAGAGTGGTCAGAGCTGCTGAACTGCGAAACAAGGGAGACTTCAATGAATAAACTGTATTAATTGGCCCAACCAAAAAATTCTAAAATTTTTATGGTAAGAATACATGTGAGTCTAATTTCTGGGAAAATTAACAGATCTTAATTTGGAATCCTGTATCTTGAGTTATAAATAAATTACCGACTATGACTTGAGTAGACAGCTTGACCAGAATATGAATATAAGTGTAATTATAGTTGTTTTACCTAAGGAAACATATTGGAAAATTGCTTATTAAATTCGTATGGACTTACTAAGCGTAAAGCTTATCCCCCTCTCCATTTCTTTTAGTATTGGCAGGTCAGCTCAGGGTTAGAGATTGTCGGAAGCAGCATCACACTATCAGAACGTTGATGTGAAGCGTCGATAAACTTCAAGTGTTTTCAAATGAGTGGCATGTATAGAGACTTAGTCTGTATGATAGTTGTTAGTATGATTTATCCAAACGTATTGGCTTATTATGGTTAAATCGTATATAGCCATGTAATATGGTTTATATTCGATTATTGGGTTGTAAGTCTAATTGATTATGCCTGCTTGATCCATTGCTTTATGACATGTGCATGTGAATGAATGTTTCAAAATAAAAATGAAATTTTATAGCCCGTATTTTAGTTGGATGTTTGTATGTTTGTCCGGTAATGCCTCGTACCCTATCCCGGTCTCGAGTACGGGTAAGGGGTGTTACATAGAGCTTAAGGAAAGTAAAATTTTCGGAGTTGATTTGATCAAAGAAACTGAGGATAAGGTTAAGGTGATTCAAGATTGTTTAAAAGCGGCGTCAGATAGATAGAAATTGTATGTGGACTTGAAAAGAAAAGAAATTGAGTATCATTCTTAAAGGTATCATCCTGGAAAAAGGTTTTAAGATTTGGTAGCAAAGGCAAATTAAGTTCTCATTTTATTGGGCACTATGAGATTACCGAGAGAATAGGACCGGTTGCCTATCGTTTAGCTTTGCCAGTGGAGTTGGAAAATATCCATGACATGTTCCGTTTATCCATGCTACGTCGATATAGATCGGATCCCTCGCATGTGATTACCTTGACAAAGGTTGAAATTCAACCAGACATGACTTACGGTGAGGAACCGATTAAGATTTTGGCCAAGGAAGTTAAGCAACTAAGGAACAAAAGTATTGCCCTTGTGAAGGTACTGTGGCATAGAAATGGGGTTGAATAAGCCACTTGGGAACCAGAAGACACTATGAAGAGTCAATATCCGAACCTATTTACTGGTAAGACTTTTGAGGACGAAAGTCCCTAAGGGGGGAGAAATGTAACATCCCAAAATAGGGCTTAGTCAGAATAGTGGTGTCGGGACCACAAACCCGACGTTAAAATATTTAATTTATGATTATTATGAGGTTTGCATGTGTTAAAGCTTCATAAAGGAATTCCACGTATAAGGTGTCCAATTGGAAATTAGGGACTAAATTGAATAAGTTGCAAAATTTGTGTTTTAGAAGCAATTTGTATGTAATTGCTTTGGATTATTAATTAAGAGGGCTTAAAGAGCAATTTGCCCAATTTCTAAGTTTTTGGACAAAAATGGGCTTGTATGGGAAAATTTGAAGGAAAGGCATTAAGGGCATTTTGGTCATTTGGTATATAAATGAAATAAAAAGGGAAAATAAGCCAAAAATCAGCCCATTTTCTCCATGTTGCTGCCGAAAATTAGGGTTCTCCATAGCTAGGGTTTTCAAGCTTTCCAAGCTCAATAGTAAGTGTTCCCAAGCCCCGTTTTTAATGTTCTTTGTATTTTTAAAATCCCGGTAACTTGCTCCCTCCATTTCTACCCATATTTCATGTTAGGGTTCATGTTTAAAAATTTACCCATGTATGAGAAGTTTAAGTTGATATGATAGTTTATAAGGATGGTAAACCACTTTTACTAAGTAGTTTTTCATGGAAAGGGCTTTAGGACATTTTTGTAAAAGTTGTAGAAAAGGGTAGGAAAGTATGAAATAAAGGAAAAATATGGGTTGTTATGAACATGAAAAATGTTTGGTTAGGCTTGGGAAACCAAGAAATCTCATACATTGCATTATCCGGCCTAGGGACTAAGTTGTAAATATATGAAAGTATAGGGGTAAAATAGTAATTTTACCCAAGTATGAATTTTGGGTCGTTTTGAGTAATGTATGTATTAAACGAGCTAAATTTGGTATTATAGATCAAGAGAATCGAGATATAAGAAGAACAAAGTTTACGAGAGTTAGGCTCGATTTCTAATATTTTGTACCGAGGTAAGTACATATGAAAATAAATACATTATTTAATTATTATTAAATTATTTATTGATATTTGTATGCTTAATATACTTATTTGGCTATGTTGATAATATAACATGTTTTGATGCCTTGCTATATGAATATGAGACGTTGGTCATGTAAAAGAAACCAATTATGCGAGTATGTTCAATAAAGGTCTGGAAGTCTAAAATCCCATTTGAACCTTAGGAATAGTTGAGGATACAAGTGACATGTCACTAGGATAGTTATGTATGTCATGAGCTCAATTGATATGTGATACATGCTAGGATCTAGGTGCTAGGTATCCTGAGTAGTGTTCGGATACTCTTTAGCTCTATGAGTAGCGCCCGTTGAGAGCGGCATGTGATTCTGTAATAGGAGACACTTCGATGCACATTCTGTCATGTAGCCAAGGCTACGCTCAAGCACTTCGGTGCATTTCTTCTGTGTGTCCGATTCGTATTCCGAGTGTTCAACGGGTAACGAAATATGAGGTTCAAAAGTAAAATTTAGGTAAGCCACGTGTATGCAAAATGACACAGGTATGTACTAAAACTCTATGAGGACTTAGTATATGATGATATCATGAAAAGATATGTATTTGGATAAGCATTTGTACATGAATATGGAAGGTAAGTACATATATATGTGTGTGACATGATGAAAGGCATCATAATGTATAAGTATATGTACTTAGATTATTAAAAATTGAAAAATGTAGATTATTTGGATGTGTACTTACTAAGCTTTATAGCTTACCCTCCTCTCTTTTCCCTTCTCTTTAGATACGTCAAGGTAGCTCAAAGGATCGGGGGACGTCAGACCTCGGATCACACTATCTTCAAGAAACTTGGGTATTAAAGGGTTTAATTATTTTGGTCATGGCATCTATAGGAAATTTTTCTATTTTGTGTATATGAGACATGTTGAAGTAGTCAGTTGTAATGGCTTATTAAGGAATTAATTCTTTTGTATATGGCCATGTTATTTGGTCCATATTAATGATTGGGATGTATCACTAAGTTTACTTTTGCATGCATGCTAAGATATGTGTGTGTTGATGATGTGCATTATTTTGTGGATGGCTATTTATTTACTTGTATATGGATGCATGATTTAACAATCTTAATGGTGTAATAATAAGGAATGTGGTAAACCATGAAACTAGTGTGGAATGACTAAAAGATAAGGTTGTGTGTGTACTAATGGGCTAGTATAGAAAGGGAGTCATAGAGATGCTATAATGTTGCATGTCTAAGTGTCCAAAATATATCATGGAACATGCTATTGAACATATGGGAGTGTATGATTATTTAAGGGTGACTAGTGGCTTGGAGAACAACCTTCAAGTGGTCCACATAGGTAGACACATGGGCATGTGTCTAGACCGTGTGTGACACACGGTCAGCCTCACGGGCGTGTTGTTCGGTCGTTTGTCCCCTGCACCTTGAATTTTAGGGTAAATTGCATGGTAGTAAACACACGGATAGAGGCACAGTTGTGTGTCTCAACCGTGTGGAGGACATGGCCTCTGGCCACGGGCGTGTGCTTGGTTGTGTGCCTCAAAATTGTACGATGACATCATAAATAGAATGCTCGCTAAAATCATACAAGCCACCACACGGGCGTGTTCCAGGTTGTGTAAGGGACACAAGACAAGGACACGGTCGTGTGCTCAGCCGTGTGAAAACCCCTGTAGGTTCGAAATAATTAATAAATTCAATAATTCAACATGGGTGTGGGACATGGGCGTGTCCCCAAGCACACGGGCGTGTGCAATGCCTCCATACGGGCGTGTGAGGCTTAAATCTAGAAACTTTCCTAGGATTCCTGTAATATCCTGATTTTGGGCCTAGTCGGAATAGTGTTTTCGTGACCACAAAATCCGAGATAGAAATAATTATTTTATGATTATTTTAAGGTCTATGATATGATTTCATGATTGTGTGAAAATTTCGTGAAGCAATTTTATGCATAAAGTGCTTAAATTGAAATTAGGGACTAAATCGAATAATTTGCAAAACTTGCATTCTAGAAGTTTCTAGTATGAAATTGTTTTGAAATATTAATTAGGAGGTCTTAAATAGAAATTTTACCAATTTCTAAGTCTATGGACAAAAATTGGACATGGATGGAATTTTTAGAAAGTTTAGTAGTAAGGGCATTTTGGTCATTTAGGGGTAAAATGAATTAAAATACAAAATTAAAAGCCAATTTTGCTCATCTTCAACCCCATGGCCGAATATAGCAAGGAGAAACCATGGCTAGGGTTTTTCAAGCTTCCAAGCTCGATTATAAGTCCGTTCTAGCCTCGTTTTTAATGATTTTTACGTTTTTTGGAGTCCTGGTAGCTCGATTTAGCTTATGCTAGCAATAATTTAACCTAGGGTTTATATTTGGAAAAATACCCATAGGTGAAATTTGTGTATTTTGTTGTTTTATGATAGAATATGAGGTTTTAAATTATGTTAGACAACTTGTGCTACTCGGTTTTAAGTGAAAACGAGCAAAATGGCTTAATCGGTAAAAATACCTAATAGTCATATGTACATGTTAGAGTGAGAATTTTATGTTGCCATAGAAGGGAAAAATGATCAGCATGTCATAAAACATAATAAAATAGGCTGAAGTTTAATTTACGAGCTTTGGGGAAAAAGTGTAAATATGCAAAAGTTTAGGGGCAAAATTGTAATTTTTCCAAAATATGATTTTGGGTCAATTTGAATAATGTGAGTCCTAATTAGACTATATTTTAAATGATAGAGCAAGGAAAACTGAAATTCGGGCTAAAATGGGGAAAATACCAAGTTGAGGACGAAATGGTAAAAGTAGCCATTTTCGCATACGAGGTAAGTTCATGTGTAAATGTAGTAACATAATTGTCATTTTAAGCAATTTAATGTTGTTTATATGATATGATGCTGATTATTATCATGAAATATTATGCTTTGTGGTTATTTTCGAATAAAATGCAAATTATGTGTATTAATTGTTAAATATAAAGTACTACCGAGTATTGGTTTCAGTATTTTACGGAAGATGGCAAGGAGATGTGTTCGAGGAAAATCCCATTTGAACCTTAGGAATAGATTAGGATACAAGTGACATGTCACTAGGATGGTTGAGCATCCGAACTCGTTGAGTTGAGTCCGAGTTCACTTATGGATGCGAATGTTTGAACTCGTTGAGTTGAGTCCGAGTTCGAGAGATGTAACTAGGCATCCGAGCTCGTTGAGTTGAGTCCGAGTTCACTTATGGATGCGAACGCCCAAGCTCGTTGAGTTGAGTCCGAGTTCACTTATGGGCGGGTTACATGGTAGCTTGGTTACATATGTGGCACTTATGTGCAAACTTTCCATGTATTTGAATTATATTCCGATGTGTTCAACGGGTAAAATTCTACTTAAATGGAGGAATACTTGAGATGAAAGGGACGTATTGGTAAGTGTTGTGAAATGAATACTTTGAAAGGGAATACTCGGGTTGAAAAATCGATATAACAACAATATGGTAAGATGATAAATGAAAATGTGATATGAATGTCTTGGTGATGATTATGCAAATGATGTTTTATGTTTGCTTATATGGTTATGTTACTTGCTATTTGCATGTGAACTTACTAAGCATTTATGCTTACTCCCTCCTTTTCATTCCTTGTAGTGTTGACAAGCCAGCTCGGAAATCGGAAACAGTCGGAGGCGCGCTCACACTATCCGTATACCATCTTGGCATAATGGCTTGTATATTTTGAGTATGGCATGTATAGCATTATAATCATTTTGTGTATATGGTCTTATGATATGGTTATTGAGTGGTATGGAAATGCTTGGTAATGATTAGCCATTGGAATGGTCAATCATGATCATATTTGGTGTTATGTATGCTAAATTGCTAGCTAATCCATGGAAACCATGAAATAGGTAAAATTTACCATAAAATAGATTCAGTCAGCAGCAGTGACGTGAGTTTGAAAAATCACTAAAAATAGTAGAGATACAATTAGATGATGAATAATATATGGAATTGAAGAATTATGAGTCTATTTTCATATGGATGGAACAAAACAGGTATATGAGTTATATTTTATGAGATGTTTAAATTTTTGTGAAACAGGACCAGAGCAATTTCTGGATCCCCTATTATGACTTTGAAAATTCACCATAAATTGTTAAAATACAATTAGAAGTCATAATTTATATGTACAGATTCCTTATTGAGTTTAGTTTTATTAGAAGCAAACGGTATAGTGATTGAAACTCTGTACAGGGAGATATTTGATTCGTAATACACAGAGGTCAGAGCAGTCAAACTCTGAAACAGGGGAGACTTTAACTAATAAACTGTACTAATTTGCTCAACCAAAAATTCTATAAAAAAATTATTAAATAGATATATGAGTCTAGTTTCAGGGAAAATTTACGGAATTGGATTTTGAGTTTTGTAACTCGAGATATGAATTTTTAAGAGACTATGATGCAGATTGTTAGCTTGACTGAAAATTTTAAAAATAAATTGTTTGAGCTGTTTAAGTAGTGAATTAAGTCTATTAACACTTCGTGTTCGACTCCGGCGACGGTCTCGGGTACGGGGCGTTACAATTCCCGTAAGTTCTCGGTTTTGTTCCGGTCTGCCAATCATTTATGTTTTGGGCCTTGTAGGCCCATAATAGAGTTAAATTGATTTTATTTGATTGGTTTTAAGTTGGATAAAATTTTATCGCCCGATTTTATATTTGTTTCTATTTAAGTCTGGTAATGCCTCGTACCCTGTCCCGACACCGGATACGGGTAAAGGGTATTACAGATCTATCACACTATCCAGCATAAATATCGATAGTTTTTTATGTTTTGGCCAAGGTTATATTGGCATTATAGGTGGACTTATATGGATGTTTAGTTGAATGTTTAAAGGTTGTTTTGGTATGTATAATTTGTGTAAGTTATTTTGATTGGTACCTTATGATATCTTGATGGATTGTGTCATGATGGTTAACTTGTTATGCATGTTTGAAAAGGCTCATATGGTATGTTTTGGAATGGCATGATAATGGTCAATTTTGTGGCATGTGTAACAAGTTTTGAATTAGGAATTGATGAATGAAAAGTGGTAAAATATGCATGTTTAGGTAAGACATGATGATTGAATTTGATGTGCCTTGAATGGCATATTCATTCGTTAATTTAGGACTCTTGAATTGGTCATTGTATGTATGTTTTGATAGGGTTTTGATGCCTTGATTATGTACACAAAAGGCCTAAAGGTTTATGCATGAATTGTTGTTAGAAATGACTTGTTTAGGTGAATTTTTTGGTCCACACGGCCTAAGACACGGATGTGTGGCTGAGTCATGTGTCTGAAGACACGGTCGTGTGTCCCCTTTAGGTTCCTTTGCATGCAAGTCAATGAGTTACATGGCCCAGCACATGGCCTGCCACATAGGCGTGTAGGGAAATTCCGAGAGTTACACGGCCTATCACATGGCCGTGTGACCCTACTCAAAGAGTTACACGAGTGAGGACACGAGTTGGGACACAGTTGTATGTCCCTAATTCAAATGTTACACGGCCTGAGACACAGGCGTGTGTCTCAGTAGTGTGAGGTACACGACCGTGTGATCCCTATTTCTAAATTTTGTGAACTTTTTCTTAGACTTTCCAAATGTTTTCAATTTAATCCTGAATTGTTTCTAAGTTTTTCTAAGGCCTCGAAGGCTTGAATTAGGGACTATATATATGTGAGTGATTGGTTTATAATATATTAAGTTAATGTATGAAATGTTTGACTAAATGTTCTGTTTGTATGGTAATACCCCGTAACCCTATTTCGACGATGGATATGAGTTAGGGATGACATATACGAGCTTATTAAGCACTCGTTGCTTATGTATTTATTTTCCTTTGTCTTATAGATATTTGGAAACTCTATCGGTTGGAAGCTCGTAGGAGACCTATCACACTATCTAGTAGACAAATCTATAGTTTTTGAGTAATTTGGCTAAGGTTTATAATGGCATGTATAGGGTGCTTTGTAATGGAATTATGGTGTATGTGTTAATAGTGTTTTAACATGTATAAGCTTTGGAAAGTTATGATGGTTCGGTACACTTTGATGCCTCACCAAGTTTTGTGATTTTGGTTAATTTAAAGTGCTTGTTTGTAAGGTTATTTTGGCTTGTTAATATGTCTTAAAAATGGCTACTTGTAACATGCTTTAGTTCATATTTGAACTAGGTTATTATGTTTGGAAATGGCAATATTAACATGTATAAGATGTTTGAAATGGTATTTAATGAAAGTGTAAATGACAATTTGATATATTTGAGCCTTGATGGTTATGTATGGTTGATGGACTTATAATGCTTATTAAATTAAGTTTCTTTGGTCACTTTTAGGCAAATGATGTACATGGTCTCTTGGTATGAGATGTTGGCTTGGTAATGGTCATTTATGTTGTGGTTAAGTACATAATGGAATTAGGTATTTATGCGTGTTTGAATGTAATTGTGGTGCATTTGAATGGCATATTGGTTAGATAATTAAGTTTATTGAATTGGTATGATTATGTGTATTTGAATGGTGCTTTTATACCTTGAAAATTTGCACAAATGGATTTAAAGTTTATGCATGATCGGTTAGGAAATTACTTGGTTTTAGGTGAATTTTTGAGTCCACATGACTTGGCAACACAACTTTGTGGCATCTGATTATTTTCTTAGGGTGTGAGTCAGTGAGTTACATGGCCTAACACACGAGCGTGAGGGCAACTCAGAGAGTTACACGGCCTGGCACACGGGCGTCTGACACGACCATGTTACCCTACTCAAAGAGTTACACGGGTGAGAAAATGGGCTGAGACACGGCGGTGTGTCCCTAGTTCGAAAGTTACATGGCCGAGGATGATTCCACTGGCCTGCCCACACGACCGTTTGTGTCCCCTATTTTTAAATATTTTCATCTTTTTCCTAAACCTTCCAATTTGTTTCAAATTAGTCTCGAATTGCTCCTAAGCTATTTTTAGGGTCTCAAGGGATTGTTTTAGGGACAGTATGCAAGTGAATGAATGGTTTATGATATTATTAACATGTTGAATAATATGATGTTTAAATGTTTTTTATTAGAATAATGCTTCATAACCTTAATCCATCGATGGAGACGGGTTAGGGTGTTACATGAACTCTCCGTAATGCAATACCATTACAAAAGCTACTCGATTAGTGCTAGTCTAATGACCTTATCATAAGTGTGTTACCCTTATAGGATATCCATAATCTCTTTGGGATAAATTTTCTCTCCTAATATGATCCTACTTTATCTCATGGTAACCATTACATCTTCCACCATTAAAAGTCAATTACCATCAAATAGAATTTAAGTCATTCATCACAAAGACGAACGACCCATGGTCATGTTTACTTTTCATCTATCATGTGAGGTCAATAAGAGGATATCATTTACCCATGTCTTGGGCTATGAATTCTACTTTTGTGAATGATGCTACATATTGCAGAAGTAGTATATCCAACGCACCAGCTTTCAACTTATTATCTATTTGAGCTTAGGCTTTTACTTACATCAAAGTATACGAGTCATGCATGCATAGTCCATCATTCACTCAAGATGAAGGTATGCCACACTATGAATGTCCACTCAGGATCTACTCTGCTTGGGTCCGACTTAATGTACAATCAGTCTAGTCAATCACATCTCTGTCTCTATTTTCTAGGAGTCATCCACTCAGATGTCCAAGACAAAACATTTCCTAATTGGACTTGATAGATGACATATTAGTCTTTCAATTGGTTTACTCATTTTCAATTAGATTAAGGACATATCTACCAATATAAGTTGTCTTTCTGTATTACAATATGACTGTATAGTACCACTTAGTATTAGTTAAACATTAGACAACTAATGAGCTAATATTTGTGTCTATTTTGCTTTACATGGAAAAACCATATAAGGATATTATACAAAAGATATTAATGTAATTCATGAATAATTTTATTAACCAATTTGTTTGAAAAAAATTATAAGTATTCAAACGAACATAATACACTTTAGGGATCAGATCCAATAGTCTCTCAATTGCCTTAATGAAGTAAATAAGTCATATTTTGCATTCCCAAGCTCTCCAAATGTTTTTCGAAATTCCTAGCTAGTAAAGTCTTGGTAAACAGGCCTGCAAGGTTTTCCTCGGATGTAACTTTCACTCCATCCATAATTCAATCTACAACTACCTCCCTTATGATACGATACTTTCTTTCAAAGTGTTTCGTCCTCTTGTGGTTTCTAGTTTCCTTGGTATTAGCTATTCCAGCATTGTTTTCACAATATAGTGTGATAGCTTTTTCTATTCTAAGAATGACTTTAAGATTCATATGGAACTTTTGAAGCTATATTACTTTCTTTTTAGCCTTAGAAACAACCACATATTAGCCTCTATAGTGGAGTTAGCAATACAACGCTACTTTACACTTCTCCACACTAATGACCCAGCACCGCCTAGGACAACAACATAGCCCGATTTCAATTTCCTCAAATCCTGATATGTTTGGAAGTCAAAATTAGTATACTCGATAGGAGTAAGATCTCCTGAGTATATGCTTAACTACTTGCTAGTGTCTTGGTCTTAGATTCACCTGATATCGACTCACCAACCCTATTGCAAAACAAATATCTGGACTTGTACATAATATAACATACATGAGACTTCCTACTATAGAGGCATAAGGAACATTTCTCATTTTTTTCTCTTTCTTCTATTGTCTTAGGAAAGTCCTCCAAAGAAAGATGAAATCTCAATACAGAAGGTTGATTTCCCTTCTTTAAATCAATTATTGCATAATGATCCAATATCTTGTCTATGTATGAAGCTTATGATAATTCTATCACTTTTTTCTTTCAAACTCTTAGGATTCAAATACCTTGAAAAAATTTAACTTCTCCCAATTCCTCCATGTTAAACTGTTGAGTTAACCACAATTTAACCGATAACAATGTCCCTACATCATTTCCAATGTGTAGAATTTCATAGACATATAGAACGAGAAAGACCACATTTCCATCCCTAATACATTTATAAACACAAAGTTCATCTACGCTTTGCTCAAATTCAAAAGTTTTGATCGCTTGATCAAATCTTTGATTCCATAAGCAAGATGTTTTCTTAAGTCCAAATATGGATCTAAGCAGTTTGTAAACTTTATACTCATTTCCTTTAGTTATATATTCGGTGGGTTGCATCAAATAGATGTTCTCTTCAATATAGTCATTTAAGAATATTGTTTCAACACCCATTTGCTAGATCTTGTAATCAATAGCCACTACAATGGATAACAATATGAGGATTGACTTGAGCATGGCAATCGCAGAGAAGGTTTCTTCGTAATTGATACATTTTTTTAAGTATAACATTTTTCTATAAGTTTGGACTTGTAAGTTTTCACTTTTTCATCCGCATTTCTTTCCTTCTTGTGAATCCACTTACACCCTATGGGTATTAACGCTTTAGGTAAGTTTACAAGTTCCTACACTAAGTTAGAACCCACCTCAACTTTCATAGTTATTTCTTAAAGTTTCGAATCAAAACTTTACATCACTTCATCATATGTGAGTGGGTCATCATCTTCTTGTTCAACAAACTTAGTGTTTAAAATATGTCACTAGATTAGAAGAACTCAGGCCTGCAAAAGACCCTCCCACTGTAACCAATTACTCTATGTTGTTGATCATTTCCAAGTCTACTATTAGGAGTTAGTTCTGGAACCGTTTCTATAGGGCTTTGTGTATTTCCCGAAAGTTCCTTAAGTACTTCTTTACTTTGAGGTTATTCATGTAAATTTCCTCAAGGAATGTAGCATGAGTTGACACTATCATTGTTTTTTCTTTCGGCTTACAAAACAAACTATTCTTTATTTCTTTTGGATATCTCACAAACATGCACAATTTCATCTGTGAATCCAACTTCCTCACATCTTTATCCAATGCGTGGGTCAAGCATCCCCAAATCCTTAAATGATTTAGATTTGGCTTCTTATCGTACTACAATTCGTATGGAGTTTTAGATGTTGCCTTAGTTGGTTCATCATTCAAAATATAACAAGCCATTTGTAATGCATATCCCCAAAAAGAGATTGCTAGCTTCAAATAACTTAACATTGAATGAATCACGTCTAACAAAGCTTGATTTCTTCTCTTTGCCACGCCATTCTGTTGAGTGTCCGGTGTGGTTAATTGGAATAAAATTTCATTCTTTATGAGATACTCTAAAAAATCATCTGATAAATATTACCCACCTCGATTAGACCATAGTTCCTTTATGAGTAAACCTAGTTGTTTCTCCTTTTCAGTACAAAACTCTTTGAATTTATCAAATGTTTCACTTTTGCGTTGCATTAGGTACACATACCCATATCTAGAATAATCATTAATAAAGGTTACATAATACTCATAACCACCTCTTGCACTAATGTTCACGGGTCCATACACATTAGTGTTCACAAGTTCTAAGGGTTTTAGGGCCTACGTTCCTTTTACATTAAAAGATCACCGGGTCATCTTACTTTCCAAGTAAGATTCACATTGTGGAAGATAAACTTCCTTAATCAAACTTAAAGTGTCATCTTTCACAAGTCTAGTGATTCTTTCTTGGTTAATATGACCAAGTCTCAAATGTCATAGTTATGCCTCATTAGAGTGAGCAGTTTTAAGCCTTTTATTCGAAAATTCAGTTTCAAGTAGTGTTTACATCTTTGGTTTGGTAAAATAGAGATTATTTGACATCTATCCATTACAGATAAGTTTATAATTTCTAAATATTGCAATATTATTATTAAAATTCATGATCAAGCCGTCTTTATATAAACATTCAATAGAAATTAAGTTTCTATTAAAACTTGGTACATAGAAAACATCTTTTGAAATAATCAACCTAAAATTATCAAAATAAAGATATACATCTCCCACTTCTTCAACTGCCACACTTGTCTCATTTTTGGTCCACAATGATAGGCTCTTATCCCTAAGGTATGTCGTCTCCTTGAACCCCTGTAGAGAAACACACACATGATTAGTGGCTCCAAAGTCAATGACCTAGTGGTCTATTGAATCTTCCACTAACAAGGTTTCTATGATAAAGATTTTCATACCTTTTCCCGTAGTGGCTAGGTAATCCTCCTACTCTTTGCAGTTTGTATAAAAGTGCATTTTCTTACTACAAAAGAAACATTTAGAATTGGATAAGTCTTTAGGCTTCTTGCTTCTTTTCATTTCCACTTTAGGTGGCCTAGAGAACTTAGCCTTGTTTCTTTTAGTGTGTTTTCCCTTCCCTTTAGAGGAAGCACAAAAAGTTTTCTCTTTCCCTTTAGAGGAAGCACAAAAAGTTTTCTCTTACTTTTTGGATCGGTTGATCACCATTCAACATCAACTCATAGAATTATAATTCCTTCATGAGTTGTATAAACATCATATTCTTGTTCTTAAGGTTATATGTGACCCGAAAGCCTATAAAGTCCTTTGACAAGCTTTTGAACACCATTTCTATTTGCATGTTTTGGTCCAAATTAGTCTCATTATCTGTAGCCTCAACAAAGTATCCTATAAGAGTAATCGTATGGTATTTGATTGGAATGTTGGGTTTTTCTGGGCATTCATCAAACTAGTTATAATTGACTGACAAGCTAAGGCAACTTGGCCTCCGAACATGTCCTCTAGTTTGACTAGAATCGTCTTGGCTGTCTTACAACTCTTCAATTGCTCATAAAGGGTGTTGGTCACACTTGTCAGCATATAGCAATAAGTTATCTCATTAGCCTCCTCCTAGAATTTTCTAGCCTCTGCTTGAGTGGCCAGGCATTTATTATCAAGAAATGTTTTTAGCTTCTCATAGCTCAGGATAATCACGAGGTTCCTTTTCCATTCATTATAGTTTTTTCGTTCAGTTTGTTCTTAGTGAGTATATTTAATGAGGGAGTAAGTGTCATTTTCAAACAGAAAATAAAATATTCATTCATTGATATCTTTGTATTAAGAAAACATTTCGAAAATATTTTGCAACTTATGGTATACATTTAGATGATGCATGTGTCTTACATTAAACCTTGAAAATATTTGTAAGTTGTTGCAACGATAATTCCTACACCCATTGAATCAAGTCACCATAGGGTAATTGATAACTCTAGAAAAGAGTTATATTTCATGCATTATGATTGGTTAATTATCTATACTTACGTGAGTTTAGTTGCATTAGGATATTGTATTGGTATTTTTAGAGTATTGCATTAAAGAGCTTGAATTATGCTTAATTGTTATTACATGTTGCTTTTAATTGCCTGTCAGAAGGACTTGCTTGGTGATTGATTGGCAGGTGCAGAGTGTAGAAAAATATGTAATGGATTGAAGGTAGCAAAGTTTGGACAGTTTGCCAACACAAATGCTATGGCAATGCCAGTAAGGTGCCTAGTCAGCACTCAAAGTGTACTATTCTCAACCCCAGTTGTACTTGTACCAGATAAATCCACCTAAAAAAGAGTGAAAGGATTATGGGCTAATGGACATACCCTAGAAGGTCAAACTTATAAAATCCAAAAGGGGAACCCTAGAAAATGAAGGTCTTTTAGAAAGAGTTGAGAAGCAACTTTTGACAGTAAAGAAGAAGGAAGGACCAAGAAGGAAGGCGGTAGAAGAAGGAGAAAATGACTACATCATCTTTGGCAGTTGCAAGAGATTGAACTGCCACTGTTGAGAGTTGTGTAACAATATAATTTTTAGTGGTGTTGAAAATAATGGTTTCAGGACCATAAATTCGATGAGTAAGTTCATATAATTAGTATGTAAATTATACAAGACAATAATAATTTGTATATTGAATTTTGATTTGATGAACTTAACTAATTGAATTAAAAGTTAATATAAATGGTTCAATTCAAAAGTCAAGTGGTTATTGAAAATGAGGTATTAGGACCTCGTTTCTATAATTTAGGGTTATAAATATTTTTATTAAATATTTATAGAGTCATATTATAGGTGAATTGAAGTTTGGTTTGGTAATTTTGATGATTGATTGCTTAATTAAGCTAAAAGGACTAAATTATAAAAGAGGTAAAAGTTAGTCGCTATATATTTAAAATGCCAAAAGACCAAAATGGGAATTAAACCATGGTCAAAAATTCCAAGCAATGGTGACATGATTAAATCCACTAACTTTTGGGCTATTTTCTCATTTAGTCCTAATTAGTTTATGGTTAAATTAAAATTAAGTTTGTTTAGTTGAAATTTAATATAATTAAAGGACTAATTGTACAACTAAACCCTCATTGAATGGTAAATATGCCATAGGTGATGATTGTGGACAGTAATGGGCTTGAAATTGTTAAAATTGAATGGAAATTAAAAGGGTAAAATGGTAATTGGATAATAAAACATAATGTAAATAAAATAAAAGCTAAATAAGCTATCATCTTTTAGATTTCCTTCTTGTAAAAATCGTATAGCCATGGGAGAAGGGAGAAGAAACTTTCGGCCCACTAGGGTTCTTCGATTTAGGAGGTAAACCTCACCTGTTTTTAGTAATTTTTATGTTTTTGAGCTCGTATTAGCTTAACCCAGGGATTAATTTGTAAAACTGTCAAATGTTTTGGATTATGCTATTGATGAGTTTTGGATATTCTTGAAGTTTTATGGTAGATTATTGAGCTTGGTCGTTAAATAAGACTATTTTGTAAAGTAATTTTTGGTAATTTTAATGTTTATGAACTACAATGTTAAAGTGAAAAAACTAAGATAGCCTAATGTGAAATAGCAACAAGTATGGGCTGTACATAAATAATGAATAATTCAGTTGAAATGAGCTTTGGTTAAAATAGATTAAATTGCAAGTTTTGAGCTTGGGGACTAAAGTGAATAAAAGTAAAATGTTGGCGTAATTTTGTAAAAATGTTAAAAAAAACTTAATTGCATAAAATGAATTAATTTCGCTATTAGAATTAGTGAATTGAACGGAATTATTAATTTAGATCCTAAATGAGTGGAAAATCGGGAAAAAGAGAAAATTACCAAATAGCCCCTATACTTTGTCGCTGCTACAATTTAGTCTAGTAAGTTTATACGGTTTAATTTTAGTACATTTTTAACAGTATTATATGAAACTAATTACATAAATGTTGGATTATATTGATGTGTGTAATTGAAAATGGAAATAATGAATTGACACAACATTGATCACTAACTGAGCTACTCTAGACTATTACTGCAAATCAGTCCTGTAAGTTCGTTCGGTTTTATTCTAATACATTTAAATGCATATTAAATGAATTAAATTGTTTTGGTTTGAACATTATAATGATGCTATGTATATGAGTAATGAAATAGTGGATCATTGTAGCTGTAACACCCCGAACCCGAGACCGTCACCGGAGTCGAACACGAGGTGTTAACAGACTTTAAACCACTTATAAAAAAAATTTCCCAGACACTGCCAATCTGCGTACTAGTCGCTTTAAAAATCAAATCTTGAGTTCAGAAACTCGGAATCCAGTTCCATAAATTTTCCCTGAAACTAGACTCATATTTCCATCTACATATTTTTTTCTAGAATTTTTGGTTGGGTCAATTAGTACAGTTTATTATTCAAAGTCTCCCATGTTACAGGGATCGACTACACTGACCTTTGCGCATTACGACTTGGATATCTACCTGTACAAGGCTTCAATACTGATGTAGTTTCTTTCTATAGAAACTAGACTCAAAGAGGAATCTATACATATATGGCATGACTCCTAATTATCTCTGGTTAATTTATAATGAATTTCCAAATTCGAAACAGGGAATCTAGAAACCGTTCTGGCCCTGTCTTACGAGAACCTGAATGTCTCTTAACATACTGTCCATATGATCGTTTCGTTACTTTCCTACAAAAATGGATTCATCAAGGTTCGTTTACATAATTTATTCACTATTTAATTCCATTCCTACTATTTTTAGTGATTTTCCAAATCTACATCACTGCTGCTGTCAGCATCTGCCTTTAAGGTAGACTTTACCTATTTCATAGTTTCCATGATTCAACTAGCCCTTTTAGCATAAATAGCACAATTTATGATAGTGATTAACCATTCCCATGGCCAATCCTTGTTAAGCATATCCACACCTCTCAATAACCTTATCCATACCAAATGATTATAACATCCAAAATTATACAAGTCCAAAGGGTCCATGACCCACAACAAAAGGGTAGTCCTATACATGCCATTTCGAAGTTCAACCAAAATTGTACCAAAAGGGGGGGCTTTGATAGTGTGGGCGATTTCGACTTCAAAATCCCGAGTCCGATAGCTGGAGAACTAAAATCTATAAAACAGAGAATCAAGGAGACGGAGTAAGCAATTTATGCTTAGTAAGTTTTGAGCAAGGGATTCCAGCACAACAAAAGTATAGCATTCATGTAGCTAAACGGATAATTTCATATGCACAATTTTTCAATATCATACTTTCTTCACATTACCAACCCTTTTATTCATACACAAAGATCAACTTAGCCAAAGGCCGGTAGCTCATTTATCAACTGAGCGAATACTTATTTGTAAGGGCTCAACTAATTCAAAGCACATACGAAACATACCTCAATGTTGGGATGTTTCAAGCGTATTAACTGAAATTTTTACAGCAAGATCATTCATTCCCAAATCACGTACCTTCGGAATTTAACCGGATATAGCTACTCGTTCAAATGCCTTCGGGACATAGCCCGGTTATAGTAACTCGCACAAATGCCTTCGGGACTTAACCCGGATTTAGTAACTCGCACAAATGCCTTCGGGACTTAACCCGGATTTAGTAACTCGCACAAATGCCTTCGGATCTTAGTCCGGATATCGTCACTTAGCACAAAGCCTTCGGGACTTAGCCCGGACATCACTCAAATAACCATGCACATTTAACAATAAATCATGGCACATTCGTATTTCGTTTTCGTTAGCAAAACTCAAACACAAGACACTTATCATTCTTGCAATTTCGGCTCAATAGCCACACACAAAGAGCATGATTTTGATTTGCTTAAAACATGATCTAATCAAATCATAATTTAAGCTCTTTTACTCAAGAACTTACCTCGGATGTTGTCGAACGATTCCGATAGCTATTCGACCACTTTTTCCTTCCCTTTATCGGATTTAGTTCCCCTTTGCTCTTGAACTTGATCTAGATACAAGTATGGCCAAACCTCCTCCTAATCCTCTTCCAAACCAAACATGAAGCAAGAACTCCTTCCTCCTTCCTTAAAATTTTCGGCCAAAAGAAGATGAAAAAGGATGAACAAAATTTTTCTTTTCTTTTCTTTAACTCACGGCAATGGGGGGGCATGGATGAGACCATTCTTTTTTTTCATCACTCCTCCCTTTCATTATTTAATTACCATGCTCATTATTTTATTGTTTCCACCCATGATGCACCAACACAACATGCTATGACATGTCTTGCCCATCACACTTGGTCTACCATACTTGTCATGGCCGGCCACTACTAATAGAGGGGGGAAATTGACATGCAAGTCCCCCTTTTTCAACATGCACTAATAGGTCCTTATGCTTTGACCTATCACATTTCAAAATTTTCTCACATAAGTCCTATTTACTAAAACTCACATGCAATCAACTAAATCGAAGCTTGAAATTTTCACACATTCATAATTACATATTCTAGACAATAAATATCACATTTGAACATTTCGGTGACTCGGTTTAGCGGTCCCGAAACCACTTCCCGACTAGGGTCAATTTTGGGTTGTCACAACTCTCCCCCACTTAAGAAATTTTCGTCCCCGAAAATCTTACCGGTAAATCGGTTTGGGTTATCGTTCTTTCATCGAGCTCTCGGTTTCCCAAGTAGCTTCATCGATCCCGTGTTTGAGCCATAACACCTTAACTAACGGAACCCTTTTTTTTCGCAACTCTTTCACTTCACGAGCTAGGATACGAATCGGTTCTTCTTCATAACTCAAGTCAGATTGAATTTCAACTTCTGAGGGATTAATCACATGTGACGGATCGGATCTATAACGTCGAAGCATCGAAACATGAAAGACATCGTGAATCTTTTCAAGTTCAGGGGGCAAAATCAATCTATACGCAACTGGACCAACTCGTTCGGAGATTTCGTACGGCCCAATGAATCTCGGGCTCAACTTGCCCTTACGGCCAAATCTGAGTACCTTTTTCCAAGGCGAAACTTTAAGAAACACTTTATCTCCCACCTGATATTCAATGTTTTTTCGTTTCAAATCCGCATACGATTATTGACGATCTGTGGCTGCCTTCAGACTTTCACAGATTACCTTTACTTTCTGTTCGGCATCTTTAATCAAATCAACTCCGAAAATTTTACTTTCACCGAGCTCGGTCCAAAACAATGGTGTACGGCATTTACGACCGTACAAAGCCTCGTAAGGTGCCATCTTAATACTTGATTGAAAACTGTTGTTGTAAGCGAATTCAATCAAAGGTAAATACCGTTCCCATGAACTACTGAACTCGAGGATGCAACATCTCAACATATCCTCAAGTATCTGAATTATCCGCTCGGATTGACCATCGGTTTGGGGGTGAAAAGCAGTGCTAAAATGCAGCTTGGTACCCAAAGCTTCTTGCAATTTCTTCCAAAATCGTGAGGTGAATCTCGAATCTCTATCCGACACGATAGAAATAGGTACCCCGTGTAATCTCACAATCTGAGAAACGTACAATTCAGCTAGTTTATCCAATGAAAAATCCGTACGCACGGGGATAAAGTGAGCCGACTTAGTTAGTCTATCGACAACAACCCAAATCGCATCTTTCTTACTTGCTGACAATGGCAGTCCGGACACAAAGTCCATTGTGACTCGATCCCATTTCACTCAGGTATCATGATCGGCTGAAGTAATCTTGAAGGCACTTGATGTTCCGCTTTCACTTGTTGACATATTAAACATCTCGAAACAAAGTCGAAGATGTCTCGTTTCATACCATGCCACCAAAACCAACGTTTCAAATCGTTGTACATTTTCGTACTCCCCGGGTGAATTGACATTCGGCTACAATGGGCTTCGTTCAGAATCATCGAAATTAGTTCTGAATTTCTTGGAACACACAACCGACTTCTGAACCTCAAACAATCGTCATCACCAATTTGAAATTCGGATTCCATATTCGGAACACATTCAGCCCGTTTTGCAACCAATTCATCGTCGACTTTCTGAGCTTCACGAATTTGACGAATCAATAATGGTTTGGCCTTTAATTCAGCTACTAACACATTGTCGGGTAGAACAGACAAGTGCACATTCATCGCTCGTAAAGCAAACAGTGATTTCCGGCTTAAGGCGTCCGCAACCACATTAGCCTTTCCCGGGTGGTAATCAATGACAAGCTCGTAATCTTTCAACAACTCAAGCCAACGTCTTTGTCGCAGATTTAAGTCTCTTTGAGTCATCAAATATTTGAGACTTTTGTGATCCGAAAATACATGGCACTTTTCACCAAATAAGTAATGTCGCCATATTTTTAAAGCGAATACGATGGCAGCTAGTTCGAGATCATGGGTCGGATAATTTTTCTCATGTGGCTTTAATTGTCTCGACGCATAGGCCACCATTTGACCTTCTTGCATCAATACGCAACCCAACCCAAGTAGGGATGCGTCACTATAAATGACAAACTCTTTGCCTGATTCGGGTTGCACTAAAATTGGAGCTTCAGTCAAATAAGTTTTCAGTTGATCGAAACTTTTCTGACATTTCTCCGTCCATTCGAACTTAACATCCTTTTGAAGTAGCTTCGACATTGGTGTGGCTATCATCGAGAAACCTTTGACAAATCGTCGGTAATAACCGGCGAGTCCCAAAAAGCTTCGAACCTCAGTAATATTTCTCGGAGGTTTCCAATTAAGTATGGCTAAAATTTTGTTCGGGTCAACTCGAATACCCGATGCGGATACCACATGACCCAAGAAGCTAACCTCTCTTAACCAGAACTCACAGTTACTGAACTTAGCATATAACTACTTATCCCGCAAAATTTGCAACACTAGTCTCAGGTGCTCAGCATGTTCGGTCTCATCTCTTGAATAGACCAAGATGTCATCAATGAACACAACTACGAACCGATCCAAATATGGTCTGAAGATCCGATTCATCAAATCCATAAATACCGCAGGGGCATTAGTGAACCCAAACGGCATCACTAAGAATTCGTAGTGACCATATCTCGTTCTGAAGGCAGTTTTGGGTATGTCCGAATCTCGAATTCGCAACTGATAATAGCCCGATCTCAAATCTATTTTTGAGAACACTGAGGCTTCTTTTAGTTGATCAAACAAATCATCAATACGAGGTAACGGATATTTATTCTTTATCGTCACTTTATTCAGTTGACGATAGTCAATGCACAACCTCATGGTTCCGTCCTTCTTTTTCACGAACAATACTGGTGCACCCCAAGGTGAGAAACTTGGTCGAGCAAAACCTCTATCTGTCAATTCTTGCAACTGAGCTTTCAACTCTTTTAACTCGGTTGGTGCCATACGATACGGAGCTATCGAAATTGGTGTAGTCCCAGGTACAAGCTCAATACCAAACTCTATCTCCCGAACAGGTGGTAAACCCGGTAATTCTTTAGGAAAAACATCCGGGTATTCACAAACCACCGGCACAGATTCGGGTTTCTTTTCTAATTCTTTGTCATCAAGTACATACGCAAGGTATGCTTCGCACCCTTTTCTTACATATTTCTGGGCCAACATTGAGGATATTACAGTTGGCAACCCCTTTAAGTTGGTAGACTCAACTCAGATTATCTCGTTATTTGCGCACCTCAAATCAATAGTCTTACTTTTGCAATTCACAACAGCATCATGCGCGGTCAACCAATCCAAACCAAGAATAACATCAAATTCATCAAACGGCAAAAGCATCAAGTCCGCCGGAAAACAGGAACCTCAAATTACTAGGGGACATTTCTTACACACTTTGTCGACAAGCACGTAGCGACCCAAGGGATTTGACACCCGAATTACGAACTCAGTAGACTCAACAGGTAAAGTCTTACTGGATGCTAAGGTTTCACATATGTAAGAATGAGTAGAACCGGGGTCAATCAAAGCAATTACATTAGTATCAAAGAGAGTAAAAGTACCGGTAATAACATCAGGCGAAGAAGCATCCTCGCGGGCACGTATAGCATAAGCTCTAGCAGGCGCACGAGCCTCGGATCTAGTCGTAGCATCTCTAGATCCTCTCTGACCACCGCTAGCATTGCCCGTATTTCTAGATGGTCTACCTCGAGCAGTGGTAGCACCCGATTTCCCACTCTGATTTACATTCTGTTCAGACAACCTCGGGCAATCTTTAATGAAGTGGTCAACTGATCCGCACTTGTAACAGGAGCGGTCAGGGAATCTACAACTCCCCGAATGCCATTTACCGCAATATCGACATTCCGTTCTATCTCGACGTTCATTCCCAACACTGGCGACCGAAGTGCCTCGTGTACCCACAGGGGGTCGATCACGATCTCGTCTAAAAAGGCCCGAAGTGCCTCTAGACCGGCCCACATCATCTCGAAATTTCTTCGATGCCTGTTGAAGAGACTTTCTCGAGGATCTTTTACGAAACTCTCCAGTTCCCACATCAACTTTTTGTTTTTCTTTTCTAAGCTCTTCGGCTTTACAAGCTCGCTCGACAAGTACTACGAACTCTCGTATTTCAAGAATGCCAACGAACATTTTTATATCTTCATTCAGCCCATCCTCGAAGCGTTTACACATGATAGCCTCGGACGAAACACATTCCCGAGCGTATCTACTAAGTCTAACAAATTTTCGCTCGTAATCAGTAACTGACATAGAACCTTGCTTAAGCTCAAGAAATTCCTTCCATTTTTTATCAACAAATCTCTGACTGATATACTTTTTCCGAAACTCAGTTTGGAAAAACTCCCAAGTTACTTGCTCTCGGGGCACAACAGAAGTCAGAGTACTCCACCAATAGTAGGCAGAATCGCGTAGCAAGGAGATAGTACACTTTAGGCATTCATCGGGTGTACAAGATAGCTCATCGAGTACCCGGATAGTGTTGTCCAACCAAAATTCAGCTTGCTCGGCATCGTCACTATCCGTAGCTTTAAATTCAGTAGCCCCATGTTTTCGGATTCTGTCAACTGGGGGCTTATTTGACCTTATTTGGTCAGTTTCCAGAGGTATTGTAGGTGCGGGGGTGGTATTAGTCGGGAATGGAGGTTGTGGAACAGCCGTATTAGTTCGAATGTATTGGTTGAACCAATCATTCATCACGCTATAGAAAGCTTGTCTAGCTTCATCATTCGGGTTACTAGCATTAGGTTGAGAGTCCGCCGGCGCTGTCCCTTGTGCGGGAGCGGGCGCTACACTCTCAAGATCATCAGCTACCGCTCGGTCAGGATCGGGATCCATTACTATGAATAAACACATTTGCAAATGTCAGAAATCACCACACTATCAATTGATCACATAAAATGGCATGTATAGCTAGACCCAACGCATTACGGTAGTCCTAGAATCGACTAAACCGTAGCTCTGATACCAATCAAATGTAACACCCCGAACCCGAGACCGTCACCGGAGTCGAACACGAGGTGTTAACAGACTTTAAACCACTTATAAAAAAAATTTCCCAGACACTGCCAATCTGCGTACTAGCCGCTTTAAAAATCATATCTTGAGTTCAGAAACTCGGAATCCAGTTCTGTAAATTTTCCCTGAAACTAGACTCATATGCCCATCTACATAATTTTTTCTAGAATTTTTGGTTGGGCAAATTAGTACAGTTTATTAGTCAAAGTCTCCCATGTTACAGGGATCGACTACACTGACCTTTGCGCATTACGACTTGGATATCTCCCTGTACAGGGCTTCAATATTGATGTCGTTTGTTTCTATAGAAACTAGACTCAAAGAGGAATCTATACATATATGCATGACTCCTAATTATCTCTGGTTAATTTATAATGAATTTTCAAAGTCGAAACAGGGAATCCAGAAACCGTTCTGGCCCTGTCTTACGAGAACCTGAATGTCTCTTAACATACTATCCATATGATCGTTTCGTTACTTTCCTATGAAAATAAATTCATCAAGGTTCGTTTAAATAATTTATTCACTATTTAATTCCATTCCTACTATTTTTAGTGATTTTCCAAATCTACATCACTACTGCTGTCAGCATCTGCCTTTAAGGTAGACTTTACCTATTTCATACTTTCCATGATTCAACTAGCCCTTTTAGCATAAATAGCACAATTTATGATAGTGATTAACCATTCCCATGGCCAATCCTTGTTAAGCATATCCACACCTCTCAATAACCATATCCATACCAAATGATTATAACATTATACTCAAACATATATAAGCCATTTTCGCATGGCTATCCAAAATTATACAAGTCCAAAGGGTCCATGACCCACAACAAAAGGGTAGTCCTATACATGCCATTTCGAAGTTCAACCAAAATTGTACCAAAAGGGGGGGCTTTGATAGTGTGGGCGACTTCGACTTCAAAATCCCGAGTCCGATAGCTGGAGAACCAAAATCTATAAAACAGAGAATCAAGGAGACGGAGTAAGCAATTTATGCTTAGTAAGTTTTGAGCAAGGGATTCCAGCACAACAAAAGTATAGCATTCATGTAGCTAAACGGATAATTTCATATGCACAATTTTTCAATATCATACTTACTTCACATTACCAACCCTTTTATTCATACACAAAGATCAACTTAGCCAAAGGCCGGTAGCTCATTTATCAACTGAGCGAATACTTATTTGTAAGGGCTCAACTAATTCAAAGCACATACGAAACATACCTCAATGTTGGGATGTTTCAAGCGTATTAACTGAAATTTTTACAGCAAGATCATTCATTCCCAAATCACGTACCTTCGGAATTTAACCGGATATAGCTACTCGTTCAAATGCCTTCGGGACATAGCCCGGTTATAGTAACTCGCACAAATGCCTTCGGGACTTAACCCGGATTTAGTAACTCGCACAAATGCCTTCGGGACTTAACCCGGATTTAGTAACTCGCACAAATGCCTTCGGATCTTAGTCCGGATTTAGTAACTCGTACAAATGCCTTCGGGCTTAGCCCGGAATTAGTATCTCGCACAAATGCCTTCGGATCTTAGTCCGGATATCGTCACTTAGCACAAAGCCTTCGGGACTTAGCCCGGACATCATTCAAATAACCATGCACATTTAACAATAAATCATGGCACATTCATATTTCGTTTTCGTTAGCAAAACTCAAACACAAGACACTTATCATTCTTGCAATTTCGGCTCAGTAGCCACACACAAAGAGCATGATTTTGATTTGCTTAAAACATGATCTAATCAAATCATAATTTAAGCTCTTTTACTCAAGAACTTACCTCGAATGTTGTCGAACGATTCCGATAGCTATTCGACCACTTTTTCCTTCCCTTTATCGGATTTAGTTCCCCTTTGCTCTTGAACTTGATCTAGATACAAGTATGGCCAAACCTCCTCCTAATCCTCTTCCAAACCAAACATGAAGCAAGAACTCCTTCCTCCTTCCTTAGAATTTTCGGCCAAAAGAAGATGAAAAAGGATGAACAAAATTTTTCTTTTCTTTTCTTTAACTCACGGCAATGGGGGGGCATGGATGAGACCATTCTTTTTTTTTCATCACTCCTCCCTTTCATTATTTAATTACCATGCTCATTATTTTATTGTTTCCACCCATGATGCACCAACACAACATGTCTATGACATGTCTTGCCCATCACACTTGGTCTACCATACTTGTCATGGCTGGCCACTACTAATAGAGGGGGGGAAATTGACATGCAAGTCCCCCCTTTTTCAACATGCACTAATAGGTCCTTATGCTTTGACCTATCACATTTCAAAATTTTCTCACATAAGTCCTATTTACTAAAACTCACATGCAATCGACTAAATCGAAGCTTGAAATTTTCACACATTCATAATTACATATTCTAGACAATAAATATCACATTTGAACATTTCGGTGACTCGGTTTAGCGGTCCCGAAACCACTTCCCGACTAGGGTCAATTTTGGGCTGTCACAGTAGCATTGAGCATTAATTAGATATTTTAAGTTAATGAATGTTCGGTTGATGAACTATTGCTTGCATACGAAATATGAGATAGTGAGTTATTCATATATTATTTTGTGTTAGAATACTCTAAATCGATGAACGTAGGATAGAATACGGTTGGCATGCCAATAGGTTGTGTTGTGTGCAGTACGAGGTTGATGGGAGCAGTGGAGATGATTACAGTAGATTCTCTATCCACTGGATATGTCTAGGTCATGCATTTGTTACGGGCTAACGAGATATTTTACAGTGTTATTTGGTGTGTTGGATGGATTAGCTCATACGACCATTTGGTGTGCTGGATCGATTAGCTCATACGAGCATTTGGTGTGCTAGATGGATTAGCTCATACGAGCATTTGATCATGTCTCTGCCCATGTGTTTACTACCATGCATATTGACTTGCAAATTTTACGTGCAGGGGACACACGGCCAAGCAACATGCCCATGGGGCTGACCATGTGTCACACACGGTCTAGACACATGCCCATGCGTCTATCCATGTGGACAAATAAGGCTATTTACCAAGCCTTTTTGCCACCCTTACTTACACTAACCTACATAACATCTAACATGACAATTCCACACAACAATACAAGGCCTAATCAGCAACACAAGGCACTATCTCATTCATGCAATTTACTCATCCATGAAAATATCATCATTTGCATAAATCAATAACGAACATTAGCCATTATCCGAGGCTTTATACAAAATGAAGGGATTCATCCCAAGCCAACACATTTGGTCAAATTAACATAGGCACAAAACTCAAAAGTCTAAGCCCTATACATGCTATATTCTAAAAATAAAACCAACTATACCAAGTGCTTTGGTTGATAGTGTGATTGATGCCTCCGACGTCCGATGATCCTCGAGCTAATTAGGTGGCACTATAAGAAAATGGAAAGGAGATGGAGTAAGCATAAAGCTTAGTAAGTTGCATGCAAATAAATATAACAACAACTTTACCATTCATCATCATACTCATAATATAAAAGTAGGCATAAGCACAACTTACTCATCATTATCCAATACAATTCACATAGCATATATTGAGTTCACATCTCATACATTTTAAATAGGTACCTGTACCACTTACAACATGGTTATACTTTTCTTTTTTAACTTAAGTTGTAACTCTCACTGTTGAACCATTTTGAATGCTATCAGATATTCACTAAGCCTCAAACATAGGGTATGATGCCGATGCCATGTCCCAGACGTGGTTTTACACTGGCTCATCCATCAAGTCGATGCCATGTCCTAGACATGGTCTTACACTGACTATCAAAATCGAGGCCGACATCATGTCCCAGAAATGGTCTTACACTAGCTCTCACATATCCATGCCGATGCCATGTCCCAGACATGGTCTTACACTCACATATCTCGTAGCCGATGCATGTCCCAGACATGTCTTACACTAGCACACAAATAACTCGAATGTCATGGCATGAAGATCCGATGTATTTCCTAAGGTTCAAACGGAAGTTCTACTATCTCAATATTCATCATACATAATCATTTCCACAAACAAGAAATTTATGCTATATCAATTCAAACATATATAATAACAATGTAGTTATATTATTTACATACAACTTACCTTGGTATTTAAAATATGGCGACTATTTCGGCTTAGTCCGCTAGCTTTGGTTTTCCCCGATCTAGGCCCGAATTTTGTAATTCTTGATCTAAAATGATAAAAATTCACAAGTTTAAATCACTTTATCGATCTAGGTATTCAACAATTTATAATTGGGCAAAATGATAATTTTGCCCCTAGACTTCCACAAAATGACCATTTTACCCCTGGACCTGAAAATCGATTTTTATCGAATCTCTTCATATCTTAAGCCTAGCCGAACCCTTTTTACTCTTATAGCAACCCAAATTCCCATTATTTCTCACATTTATCGCTTATTTTACAACTTATGCAAAATGGTCCTTAGTTAGGGTTTCCATGAAAACTACTTCAAAAAAGTTGTTTATTTCACAACCATAACTCATATTCTTCCATAAAATTTCAGCAAAAAACATGAACACACTCATGGTAAAACCCTAAACTTTCAACCATTTTGCAAAATAGTCCCCTCATTTGAAAGCTCATGTTACAAGGGTTCCAAAAATACAAAAATTATCAAGAAGAGACATCAAAACCACTTACTTGTAGGGAGATTAAGTGGCTGAAATTTTTCAAGCTTCCAAAACCCTCCTATGGCTAATATTTTTGGTCAAGAAGAAAGGATGAATGAAAAAGATGAAGGCTAGGCTTTAGGGTATTATTTTATCACACATTAGGTCATCAAATACCTAACACTTTAACTATTTTATTTTCTTTGTCTTATGGCTGGCCAAGCCTCTCTAAAGGGTCTAATTGCCCTTTAACACCCTTAGCTATCAAATCAAGACTTTTGCACTATATGCAATTTAGTCCTTTTTCATAATTAATCATGAAATCGCTAAAATTACTTCACCAATTTTTTTATGCACTAATATAAACATGCTATAACTCTAAAATAATATAATAAAATAATTTCTTTAACTTCTGATTGGTGGTCTCGAAACTACCATTCCGACTAAACCCAAAATCGGGCTGTCACAATTCTTCTCCCTTAGGGATTTTCATCCCCGAAAATCATATCGGTGAATAAATTCAGGTATTGGTCTCTCACGGTCTCCTCTAGCTCCCATGTGGCTTTCTCGACCCCATGTCTATGCCACAAAACTTTCACGAGTGCTATACTTTTATTCTTCAATTGTTTGACCTCCCGAGTCAAAATCTTAACCGACTCTTCTCCATAAGTCATGTCTGAGCTAATCTCAACCTCTGTTGGCACGAACACATACGAAGGATCCGATCTATATCGACGTAACATGGACACATGAAACACGTCATGAATCCTTTCCAATTCTGAGGGTAATGCCAATCGGTAGGCAACAGGCCCTACTCTCTAGATAATCTCATAAGGTCCTATGAAACGAGGACTCAGCTTGCCCTTTCTACCGAATCTGAGGATTTTCCTCCATGAGGATACCTTTAAAAACACCTTATCCCCGACTTGAAACTCGATCTCTTTCCGTTTCAAATCCATGTAGGATTTCTATCTATCCGAAGCAGCCTTCAAACAGTCGTGAATCATCTTAACTTTCTTTTTGGTATTTTTAACTAAATCAACCTCCTGTATCTAATTCTCTCTCAGCTTGGTCCAATACAAGGGTCTTCGACACTTGCTTCCATACGCCTCATAAGGCACCATTTTTAGACTTGACTGATAACTGTTGTTGTAGGCAAATTTGACCAGCAGTAAATACCTTTCCCAACTGCCTTGAAACTTGGGAACACAACACCGTAACATGTCTTCTAATATCCAAATTATTAACACCGTAACATGTCTTCTAAAACCTAAATTATTCTTTCCGACTGACCGTTGGTTTGCGGGTGAAAAGCCATGCTAAAATTCAGTTTCATTCTCAATGCCTCTTGTAACTTTTTCCAAAATCACGAGGTAAACCTCGAATCTCTATCTGAAATAATCGAAAATGGCACTCCATGAAGTCTCATGATCTCAGAAACATATAGATCGGCCAATTTCTCAAGGGAATAGTCAGTACGCACTGGTATAAGATGTGCCAACTTAGTAAGTCTATCAACAACTACCCAAAATGAATCCTTTTTCCTTGGTGTCAAAGGCAACCCTGACACAAAATCCGATCCCACTTCCACTCGGGAACCATCAAAGGTTGCAGTAAACCTAAGGGTACTTGGTGTTCAACCTTCACCTGTTGACAAACTAGACACTTAGAAACAAACTCAGAAATGTCTCTTTTCATCCCCGACCCCAGTACATTTTCTTTAAGTCGTTACACATTTTTACACTACCCGGATGGATAGACAAGCAACCACTATGTGCCTCTCACAAAATCCTCTGAATAAGCTCATTATCCTTGGGTACACAAACTCTGTCTTAGTACATCATACAACCGCGGTACCAATACTAAACTCTGATTCATTTCCCGTCTCACACTGAGCCATTTTAGCTTGCAAGTCCCTATCGCCTTTCTAAGCCTCACAAATCTCTTGAAGAAACATAGGTCTAGCTCTCATCTCGACTAGAATCAAGCAAACATCAAACACGGTCAACTGAGTATTCATAGCCCTCAAGGCGAACAAGGATTTCCTACTCAATGCATCGGCTACTATATTAGCCTTTCCGGAATGGTAGTCAATCACCAACTCATAATCCTTTATCAGCTCTAGCCACCTTCGTTGCCTTAAATTCAACTCTTTCTGAGTCATTAAATACTTGAGGCTTTTATGTTTAGTGAACACTCGGCACCTTTCGCCATATAAATGGTGTCTCTAAATTTTTAATGCGAACACGATGGCTGCTAGCTCTAAATCGTGGGTCGGGTAATTCTACTCATGTGGCTTTAGTTGTCTCGAGGCATAGGCTATTACTTTACCTTCTTGCATAAGAACACACCCTAATCCATTCAGGGATACATCACTATACACCACAAACTCTTTTCCCAGTTTCGGTTGCACTAAAACTAGGGCTTCAGTCAACAAAGCCTTTAGTTTTTCGAAACTCTGTTGGCACTTCTCTGTCCATTCAAACTTGACATCCTTCTGTAACAACCTTGTCATCAGAGTAGCAACCATCGAGAATCCTTTAACAAATCATCTGTAGTACCCAGCTAAGCCCAGAAAGCTTCGAACCTCTGACGCATTCCTCGACAGTTTCCACTCAATGATAGCCGAGGTCTTACTCAGGTCAACTCTAATGATGTCACCCGACACAATGTGTCCCAAGAATCTGACCTCTTGTAGCTAAAATTCACTCTTACTAAACTTGGTGTATAACCGCTTATCTCTTAAGGTTTGTAGAACTGTCCTCAAATGATTCGCGTGCTCATTCTCATCACGTGAATAAATAAGATAATCCGAGTTGAGATGTGCAAATAATGAGATAATCCGAGTTGAGTCTACTAATTTAGCGAATTGTCAGCAATAATAATATCCTCGATGTTGGCTCAAAAATATGTGAGAAAGGGGTGTGAATCATATCTTGCATATGTACTTGATAGTAATGAGTCAGAAAAGAAACTTGAATCGGTGCCAGTGGTTTGCGAGTATTCGGATGTTTTTCCTGAAGAGTTACCGGGATTACTGCTTGTTCGAGAGATAGAGTTTGGCATTGAACTTGTACCTAGGACTACACCAATTTCGATAGCTCCGTATCGTATGGCACCATCGGAATTGAGAGAATTGAAAACTCAGTTGCAAGAGTTGACGGATGAGGTTTCACCCGACCAAGTTTCTCACCTTGGGGTGCACCAGTATTGTTTGTGAAAAATAAAGACGGAACCATGAGAATGTGCATTGACTATCGTCAATTAAATAAAGTGACAATAAAGAACAAATATCCGTTACCGCATATTGATGACTTGTTTGATCAGCTGAAGGAAGCCTCAGTGTTTTCGAAGATAGATTTGAGATCAGGTTATTATCAGTTGCGAGTTAGAGACTCAGATGTGCCTAAAACTACTTTCAGAACGAGGTACGGTCACTACGAGTTCTTAGTGATGCCGTTTGGGCTCACTAATGCCCCTACGGTATTTATGGATTTGATGAATCGAATCTTCAGACAGTATTTGGACAGGTTTGTAGTTGTGTTTATAGACGACATTTTGATCTATTCGCGAGATGAAACTGAACATGCTGAGCACCTGAGATTAGTGTTGCAGATTTTACGGGACAAGCAGTTATATGCTAAGTTCAGTAAGTGTGAGTTCTGGTTGAAAGAAGTTAGCTTTTTGGGGCATGTAGTATCAGCATCGGGTATTAGGGTTGATCCAAGTAAAATATCGGTCATACTTGATTGGAAGCCTCCTAGAAATGTTACTGAAGTTTGGAGCTTTTTGGGACTTGCCGGTTATTACAGACGGTTTGTAAAAGGTTTTTTGATGATAGCTACACCAATGATGAAGCTACTTCAGAAAGATGTTAAGTTCGAATGGTCGGAAAAGTGCCAGAAAAGTTTTGACCAACTAAAGACCTATTTGACTGAAGCTCCAGTGTTAGTGCAGCCTGAATCTGGTAAAGAGTTTGTCATTTACAGTGATGCGTCTTTAAATGGGCTGGGTTGTGTGTTGATGCAAGAAGGCCGAGTTCTAGCTTACGCGTCGAGGCAATTAAAACCACATGAGAAAAACTATCCGACCCATGATCTCGAATTAGCTGCCATCGTATTCGCTTTAAAAATCTGGCGACATTACTTGTTTGGAGAGAAGTGTCATGTGTATTCAGATCACAAAAGCCCTAAATATTTAATGACTCAAAGAGATTTGAATCTGCGACAAAGACGTTGGCTTGAGTTGTTGAAAGACTACGAGCTTGTCATTGACTATCAGCCGGGAAAGGTCAAAGTGGTTGCCGATGCTTTAAGTTGTAAAACACTGTTTACTTTGCGAGCAATGAATGTACACCTATCCGTGTCATCCGATAGTGTGTTAGTAGCAGAATTAAAGGCCAAACCATTATTAATTCAACAAATTCGTGAATCCCAGAAAGATGGCGATGAATTGGTTACTAAACGAACTGAATGTGTTTCAAATGTGGAATCAGAGTTTCAAATTGATGATGATGATTGTTTGAGGTTCAAAAGTCGATTCTGTGTTCCAATAAATTCGGAACTTACTTCGATGATTTTGGATGAGGCTCATAATAGTCGAATGTTAGTTCACCCGGGGAGTACAAAAATGTACAACGATCTGAAACGCCGATTTTGGTGGTCCGGTATGAAGCGAGACATTTCTGACTTTGTCTTGAAGTGTTTAATATGTCAACAAGTGAAAGCGGAGCATCAAGTGCCTTCAGGATTACTCCAGCCGATCATGATACCCGAATGGAAATGGGATCGTGTCACGATGGATTTTGTATCTGGGTTGCCATTGTCACCAAGTAAGAAAGATGCGATCTGGGTTGTTGTTGATAGATTGACAAAGTCGGCTCATTTTGTTCCTGTACGTATGGATTATCCACTTGACAAGTTAGCCGAACTGTATGTTTCTCAGATTGTAAGGTTACACGGAGTACCTGCTTCTATTGTGTCAGATAGAGACCCGAGATTTACATCGCGATTTTGGAAGAAATTACAAGAAGCATTGGGTACCAAGTTGCATTTTAGTACCGCTTTTCATCCCCAGACCGATGGTCAATCCGAGCGGATAATTCAGATACTCGAGGATATGCTGAGATGTTGCATCCTTGAGTTTAGTGGTTCGTGGGAACGGTATTTACCTCTGATTGAATTTGCTTACAACAATAGTTTTCAGTCAAGCATTAAGATGGCACCTTACGAGGCTTTGTATGGTCGTAAATGCCGTACACCGTTGTTTTGGACCGAGCTTAGTGAAAATAAAATCTTCGGGGTTGATTTGAGTAAAGATGCTGAGCAGGAAGTAAAAGTAATCCATGAAAGTCTGAAAGCAGCTTCAGATCGTCAGAAGTCGTATGCAGATTTAAAGCGAAAAGACATTGAATATCAGGTCGGAGACAAAGTGTTTCTTAAAGTTTCACCATGGAAACAGGTGCTCAGGTTTGGCCGTAAAGGCAAATTGAGTCTGAGGTTCATCGGGCCGTATGAAATATCCGAACGAGTTGGGCCGGTTGCATACAGATTGATTTTACCCCCCGAGCTTGAAAAGATTCACAACGTCTTTCATGTCTCGATGCTTCGACGTTATAGATTCGATCCATCGCACATAATTAATCCATCAGAGGTTGAAATTTAATCTGATTTGAGTTATGAAGAAGAACCAATTCGTATCCTAGCTCGCGAGGTAAAAGAGTTGCGAAACAAAAAGGTTCTGTTAGTAAAGGTATTATGGCTCAAGCATGGGATCGAAGAAGCTACTTGGGAATCCGAGAACTCTATGAAAGAACGATATCCTAACTTATTCACTGGTAAGATTTTCGGGGACGAAAATTCCTTATGTGGGGGAGAGTTGTGACAGCCCTAATTTGACCCTAGTCGGAAAGTGGTTTCGGGACTACAAAACCAAGTCATAAAAAAATAATTAACTGTTATATTCTATGCTTATAGTATGTGTACATGCAAGTGTAAAAGTTTCATGCTTTAATTTTGTCATTTGTATGTGAAATTTATTAAATAGGACTTAGGTGAGACAATTGTGAAATATGTTAGGTTAATTTTAAAGTGGCCTATTAATGCATAAATACAAAAAGATGGACTTGCATGTCAAATATCTATTTTTGTTGTGTAATGGCCGGCCATGATGTGGTTTTATTTAGAATATATGTATTGTTTATTAGTGAAGTGGCTTTATATTTTATAGTATTAATGTATATAAAAAAATATAATAGAAAAAGAGGTGATGAAAACAAAGCTTCATTTTTTTGGTTCTTCTTGGCCGAATTGAAGAAAGAAAAAGGGCAAGATTTTCGGTCACTTTAAGCTTGGGGAAGGTTAGTAAATTATGTTAGTTTTTGAAATTTTAAGCTTGATTTAAGTTAATTAGATAGTTTTATACATAGCCCATGTCAAAATTTTGAAATTTGGTGATGATTTGAGCATTCGATTTTGGTTATTAAATGAGGAGATTGGACTATAGTCTTTATGTTTTATGAAGAGTTGTTGAAGAGAAAGGTTGGAGTTAGTTAAGTTATAAATTTTTAATACTCATGAGTACTATAGCCGAACATAAATTTACTTAATGACTTGAACAAATACCGTGTGGATGTTTGAAATGAATGAATTTGAGGTTTGTTCATATTAGGGATTCGGCTTTGTGCATAACTTTTAAGAGTTTGATTTTGAATAATTTGAGTATTGGAATGTAAGTAATGTTATGCATAGGTTAAATTTTTGTATTCGGCTTTTGTAGTATATATGTATGATTAATCCATTTTTCTTTTCTTTTGCAAATGATATATATAGGGTAATAAATATTAAGACTATTGTTGACTTGTGTTTAGTGATATTCGGCCAAGGACTAAATGTGTTTGCTTATTCGGTTTAAGTAAAGTAAATGTGATTGGTGGATATGATTAGGTTGTGGTTTATTATAGACTTGTTTTGATTGTATAAATTAGCTTATAAATTGGTTTGGAAATAATAAATAATGAGCATGCTTTGTGGCCGTAAGGATTATATGATAGTGTGTCGTGATATTAACTTAGCTAGTCGAATGGATAAGAAATGAATTTGATATATATATAGGTAACATTGACAAGTTGTTTAGCATATGGGTTTTGTATATTGGTTCGGCAACTAAGCTAGAAAATAATTTTCGGTAACATGGTATCTATGCACATATATAGATATATATATATATAATGTATCTTAAGTATATTTGTCCATTTGATAAGGTTGACTAATAGTTCAAGTAAGGATTACTCCATTCGATATGTACATGAATTGAAGTAATAGGTTCGGTAATCAGCTTATGACATACGGGTTATATCATATGTCTGATTATAAGTTAAATACTCGATAGTTGTGGTTCATTGGATATAATGTTTGAATATTGTTTTGAAAAAAATTGATATTTGTATTTAGTAAAGTTGAATAAGTCATTAAATAAATCTATTTGTTTTAATTAAGCCCAAGAGCAAAGAGGGTCTAAATCAGATAAGGGAAAGGAAAAAGCAGTCGAGTAGCCTATCCGCAACTATTCAAAATATCCGAGGTAAGTTTTGAGTAGTTTCCTTTAATATATAATTGATGCTGGTATATAAGAGTATAATAGGTGAATTGAAATTTAGTTAGCACTCGTACAAAGTTGTTTAATAAACAATGTGTGTATATGACTTTGAGGTCGATGGTAACTTTGAGTTTAAGCTTGAAGGGCAAAATGATTGTGTGTATTAGGTATAATTTTTGAGTTGAAATGTTAATGATGATGTGCCTATTGAACTTATATCCGAATGTATTAAATGATTACTAAGTGATAGGTTTATTGAGATGTGTTAAATATATAACTAAGTATGCATGGTATGTAACACCCCTATCCCGTATCCGTCGCCGGAATAGGTAAAGGGGCATTATCGGACTTGAAACTCATATCAGAACAGTAAAAATTTTTTCATTTTCTTGAAGTAAAGATCATTCAATTGGATAATTGCTAGACACAACCAGGGATAAAATTTAAAAAAAAAACTTATAAAAGTAAACATTCATAAGATGTCATATTCGCATAGCTGATATACATTAACCAAAATATCCTCCCACTACTAGTCTATTCTATACATGCCATAAGATAATCCAAAACATAGCAGTACCAAACAGTGGATAGTGATAGTGTGACTAGTTGCTGACGATCCCCGAGCCTGTAGCTTCCAAATGAGATCTATAAAACAGAGGAAACTGTGACACCCCTAATTTGACCCTAGTCAAAAAGTGGTTTCGGGACCACAAAATCGAGTCATAAAAATAATTAACCGTCATAGTTGATGCTTATTATATGTACATATGCATGTGTAAAAATTTCATGTTTGAATTTTGTTAATTGTAAGTGAATTTTATTAAATAGGACTTATGTGAGAAAATTTAGAAATGTGCTAGGCAAATGTAAAGTGGCCTATTAATGCATGTTATGAAAATGATGGGTTTGCATGTCAAATTACCCAAAATTAGAGCTAGTGGACGGCCATGCTATGGGGTGAAACATGTTGGAAACATGTTGTGTTAGTGTGTTATGTTAGAAAGAATAAAATAAGAGGTTAGTAATAAAGTGATGAAAAGAGAGGGGTGATGAAAACAAAGTTGTCTCATCCATGCCCCCCCTTCCATTGCCGTGAATTGAAGGAAGAAAACAAAAGAAAAGAAAAAAAATGCTCATCTTCTTCTCCTACCTCTCTCAAGCCAAAACTAACCAAGAAATGGAAGAAAGCACACCTAAGGCATTCGGCCATCTTGTGTGGGGAATTAAGGTATGATATCATGTGATTCTTTTGGAAATTTTGTGAAGTTGAGTTTGTTTTGGTGCTCATAACATGACCCACGTGTTAATTTTTGAGTTTGTGTTGCAAGAAACATTTGGTTATGTCCTTATATGTCAAATTGATGATAAATTTTTGATATTTGGTGAATGAATATGGGTTTCGGTCATGGTAGATAACAAAGAATGTGGTTGTTGTTCTTGTTAATTTGGATGAATTTTTGGTGGATAGGTGCTTGAATCAAACAAATGATCATGTGTGTACACTAGGTGCTAGTTGAGAAGAATCGGTCACTACATTGGAGGCCATTGCCGAATATGAGTTTAGTTATTGAGAGTGATGAATGTGTTTTGAGTTGATGGAATAAAAGAATGCTTAAAGATGTGTCACAACAAATTATATGTTATGCTAAGGCTGTTAAATTATCAATCTTTCTTCCTAGCCGAATATGTGTTTATAAAGTTGAGTTGTTAAATAGATTTTGAAGTTAGCCCATGTATTTATTTTTGAATTTAAGAAGAATGATACATTCGACTATGCTTTGATGTGCTTGAATTGTTGTTATGTGAATAAATATTTGTTTGATGATATATATATGTATTCGGCAATGGGATAAAATGTGTATTAAGGTAAGTTTCATGGTGATTATGCTTGTGATGTTGGGTTAATATTCGGCATTGAGTAATGTGGGGTAAGGTGATTAATCGGCTATGTAGTTAGCTAAATTGAATAGGTATGTTTAATGATATGCTTAGTATAATGTATGATCTTATAACTCGGTTTGGTATTGAGATAAAGGTTAGATGTATGATTGGATTTTGGTATGTGTTAAATTGGTTAATCAAAGATTAAATGATATGTGATTGCCAAATGTGATTGTTAAGTGAATAATATTAGTTAAGTACGTAAGCAATCTATTGTTTTACTTAAGCTTAAGAGCAAAGAGGATCAAAGTCGGATAGGGGAAAAGAGAAAGTAAACGAATAGCCGTGGACATCTAATCGTCGACCACTTCCGAGGTAAGTTTTAAGTGATTAAACGTTGAGTAAATTCAATCATAATAGGACATAATGAGTTGATTTAATAACATATGATGTGGCCATGATATGTCTTAAACTCAAATGGTAAGTTCATAAGTGTTTGGACTTAGAAATTTAAGAGCAAATTGTAATAATTTGCTTTGGAAAGCAGCAGTAACGTGATTTTAGAAAATCACTATAAATTGTTGGTGTGGAATTATAGGCTGAATAAAATATGTAATCAAAGCTTAGTTAGTCTAGTTTCTTATAAAAGAGACCGTGGAAGCAAAGAAATTTCCTATAAAGAGATATTTAAAGTTGTGTGGGACAGTGTCAGAATGACTCCGAAATCCCCTGTTCTGTTTTTGGAAAATCATTATAATTTGTACAAAAATGGTTATAAGATAAGATTTATACGTTTAGACTCCTTAATGAGTCTAGTTTCAAATGAAATCAAATAGAACACATTATGAATTCTGTACAATGAAAAATTTGATTCGTAGTGAAGAGTGGTCAGATTAGTCAAACAGTGAAATAGGGGAAAGTTTAAGAAAAATCTGGTATTGATTGGCCAAACCTAAAATTCTGGAAATTTTATGGATGGAAGATATACGAGTCTATATTCAGGCAAAATTAACGGCAAGTGATTTGGAATTTTTTAGCTCCAGTTATAAATAATTTAGTGACTATTGCTCAGGAAAACAGCTCGTAGTGAATATGTGATTTTGTTGTAAACATGGATAAAACTTGTTTTAGTTGCTCATAAGCTATTGATTAAACCCATACGTGAATTCTAAATCGTGATATTGTAAAACGATATATGAGTGTTAGACGGATCTTTGATATTAAAATTTGTGAAATTGTAAGTTTATGAGTATTCGAATATGAAATGATAGTGGCCTAAGATATTACTCCCATTATGTAGGAGGGACTTATCCTATATTGATCAACCATATCCCTCTACATAGATTGTGGTATATCCAACATTAGTCTTTATAGAACAACCAGTTACGATGTTCGTTTGACTATATCAAATATACAACTCACGATGTTGGGATAATGATGATCTCAAGTATGAGGATCATATACATATTAATCATTATGAGTAATATTGTGACAATTACATAATAATCCAAGAAACATACTCATAGCAAGTTAGTCCAATATGTTGTTCTCTAACACACATATTCATGCATTGATTTTGACACTCCATATCAATGACAACTCTTTATCATCAATCAACTACATGTTAGTCTTAATGCATTATTGTTGTCCTAGCCAACAATAATACTTAACTAATGATCTTTTAAGAATAATCATATTATTCTCAGGACATTATTATAAAATAGTTTATTTATGTACACAGAAAAGAAACTGAAATAATAATGGCAATGCCTTATATCAATAAACATGATAAATCAAGTATGTTATTACAACCATCTCGTGATTAATCTTTGGGCATACTCTTACAAAAAGAAGGTAGAAAATATTAGTGGTAACTGAACTCAAGTTTTTAGACATATAGTGCTTTAAAAGAGGTAACCCAAGGTTTTGCTCTCGAAAGAAGCAGACTGCAATAGAAACTTGTCGAGCAGTAGAATGTTCAAGACTTTGTTGTGGCATTAATAGTTAAAGAAGGTAGATGCATCAATAATCCCAATTGTCCTAATCAACATTGCAGTTCCTTAATGCATCAGTAATCCCAATTTTCCTAATCAACATTGCAACTCCTTAATCTTATTTTTTGTAGTCGTTTTGTCATGACATTATTTTTTAGTTTATTTGTTTTGTTTTGCACATTTTATACATCATCATTCTCTCATGTTGCCACTACATTTTCACTGTTGTTTTTCTTTAGCATTAATTAAGCCTAACTCTAATAATTCAACCAAATTATACCTATCTAATCCCTATGGAGATGATCTCACTCATCACTTTATTACTTGTTCGATGTGTATACTTGCACAATTCGCACATCATATTCACAAGTGATAGTAACCTTAATCAACTAGTAAGAACATACATTTCCATCCAATTAGTACATGAACCTAATTCCTTAGGCATTCACAAGTACTAATACTCATTTAATGTTTGGTCATCATTCTAACTCAAGTGGAGCTTTTTGGGAAATTACTTAATTAGAATATTTGAATGTATAACCATCAACACATATCACATCATGTACCACAAATGAGTCATTGTGGGACAATCTCACTGAGTGATATGCTATGACTAGTTGTCCTCTTTGAATAAAAACTTCTTACTATATCGCATGATAATACCTACAACGTGGCCGACCAACTATACTTTCAAGAAATATCCTTAGTGAGATCCGTATGGCTACCTTACCGTGGTACAATTAAATTACCATGTCATTACAAGAGACCATTAATGGAGGTTGTAGGTCTTATTTAGGGATCTTCCACACTTAATCTTGTAAAAACATAAAAGGTTTTTAATTTTTGGCTTCAATCATGAATGATTAATAAATGCATGACAAGTACATGTGACATTCTTTCCTTAAACTATATGGCATGTTTATCATGCTTCCCTAAATTATTATATGGCATGTTTATCATACTTCCCTAAACAATATGGCATGTTTATCATACATATGTATGAACTGTAACACCCCTAACCCAAAATCGTCGCTGAAACAGGGTTAAGGAGCATTACTAGAACTTACAGACTAAATAAAGAGATATTCTACACCATAAAGTATTCATGTCTAAAATAAATCATAAAGTCCCTTATATGAACCCTCGAGGTCCAAAACATGAAATAGAAACGAGTCAGGACTAAACCGAGCACTCAGAATTTTTTTTACAAAATCTCAAATTTTTTTCTAGATGCAGGGGTCACACGCCCATGTGGTCAGGCTGCGTGGCTCACACAGCCAGGGGCACGTCCTGTCTCAGACAGTGTAACTCTCTAACTAGGGTCGTACCGCCAATCTACATGCCCGTGTGCTAGGTTGTGTGTGGGTGCAGGGGTCACACGCCAATCCAAACGCCTGTGTGCTTGGCCGTGTGATCAATTCTGAGCATTCTGTTTTGACATTTTAAAAATGCAGGGGACACACGGCCAGATCACATGCCTATATGCTAGGCTGTGTGTCACACACGACTGAGACATATGCCAGTGTCTCTGCCTATGTGGACAAAAATAGGCTATTTTCCAAGCCACATTTCTCACCCAATTGGTCTTCCTCTTACACCAATACTTGAACATATTCACAAGCCACTTTAAAACAATTAATTCAAGTCAAAACTAGGTCTCATGCATGACATATCATCACATACAACTAATGTGCTCTTAAACACCTTAAATGACACTTTACCATCATGTAATTAAATATACAAACTTACTTAACTTATCGAATTCACCTATATGCATATTTTATCAAATATGTTAGAATTAAATTTCAATAAGCCAACATGATTTCTATCAATCAATCATTTAAGTACACACCAAACATGTTATAGCCTCATTTATATATATCAAAACATGTTTATTACAAACCATTCCAATGGCTAGTTATAACCCAAACATTTACATGCCAACATTGGCTAATTAACCTATACATGCCATATATACCAAGATGGGCTGATGGGTAGTGTGAGTGATCTCCACCGATGCTTTCAATCCAACGAGCTTCCAAATTAATATAGAACAAGGGAAAATAAAACAAAATAAGCATGAAATGCTTAATAAGTTCGTATAACATGGTAAATAACTTACTATATATTTATGTTCAAAGTACACATGCAAGGCACTATCAACCAATTTTATAAACACATATCCTCATCATGTTAGCCAAGTAATCACATATAATAGTCCTTAATCATGGATGAACAAAGTCATCAAGCATGATCCACATTCATGTAACAACGAATTCATGCATCATTATATCAGGTAATGTCATTTCCATGTACTTCATGTACATACGGGTAATAGTTCGTTTCTAAGTCATACTATCTCATATAAACATCAAGAAACATGTATGGGCTCAATAACAACCAAATTCTCATATACATATACTTTCCACATCATGAATTCAAATAATATATATAATTCATACCCATGTATTTCAAGTACATTTTCATAATATTTTGTCTCAAGTTCAGATTATTTTATGCCAGGATTTTGCTCATTAAATCAATTAAAATATAAATAGAAACTCGAGAAAATACACTCGAAGTGTACAAATCTATAATCTTATATGAACATATTCATCAAACAAGTTCCATGTTCATATATCACCATCTCATACTTCCATATATCATGTATCATCATTTTCATGTATTTCAAGCAGATACATGTAATAATTCATTTCGTGTTCGTATTTTCTCATGTCAGGATTTTACCTGTTGAATTTATTTGAAATATCGATGGATACACATATAGTACACTCGAATGTACAAATCAGAAACCGTCAATTCATATTCAAGGGTACCCATAAGGGCACATAATCAGGAAGCACACTCTCGAGCCATATATCAGGATGCTCATGTGAGCCATGTAACAGGAAGCTTATTCGAGCTATACTAGGAAACTCATAAGAGACTATAACAGGAAGTTCACAAAGAACTTTTAATCAGGAAGCTCACGAAGAGCCTATCAAGAATGCTCACAAAAAGCCATGTAACAGGAACTCCAGATAACTTAACAAGAAGCTCAAGTGAGTCATGTCAGGAAGCTCGTAAGAGCCTATATCAGGATGCTCACAAAGAGCTATGTTTGTGTCCATAATAAATGCTGGACCACAACGGATCAAATCATGTAACAAGACGCTCACAAAGAGCTGCGGTAATGCCCAACACATGCAGAATCATTATCGATCAGGATGCTCGCAGAAACTATATAACAAGATGTTTGAGAGGGCTTATAACAGGATTGTTGGCCTTAGCTATATTCTATCCACAACATATGCAGGACCACATTCAATACAAGAAATCATGTATCCATCAAATTTCATTATTCAAACGGAACTTATCATTTTCTGAACATTAATAGTCATGTGATTATTTCATACATTTATAACATTTACATAATTCATATAAACACATACCCCACTCAATTCAAGCTTAAAAATAAACAAAATTTAGTTACACGAACTTACCTCAATAAACGTTCGTGTAGTTAAAATCTACTAATTCAACACTTTCTCTTTTCCTCTCTCTAACTCTAAATTTGATCTATCCGGATCTATACAAGTAACTTTAACATTAATTTAATACAATTAATACTCAATTCAGTCCAATTCACATCTTAGGCAAAATTACCATTTTGTCTCTAAAATTTTAATTAATGACGATTTCGTCCCTAGGCTCGGAAAATGAAATTCATGCAATTTAATCCTTATTCCAAGCCTAGCAAAGTTTTACATATAAAATTTACAGCCCATGTATTTCATAAAATTCAAAATTTTTCCTTAAATTTTAGAACTTTACAATTTAGTCTTAAAATCATAGTTTCATCAAAATTCACTTTACAAAAGTTGTTTATCTATCAACAACCTTTCATTTTCTACCATAAATTTCAAAATTTCAGCATTTACATCCATGGAAAAATTTCTATACTTTGATATCTTTACAAATTAATCCCCAAAATAGATTGATTAAGCTATTCTGATCTCGGAAATATAAAAATTACTAAAAACGGGACAAGATGACTTACCCAATTAAGCCAAGAAAGCTTGATTTCTCTTTCCTAGGGTTTCTATGTATTTTTAGGGAAGAAGATGATAAAATTGATGATAGTTTTATTTTTTTTATCATTTATCATCATCCTTTTCTTTATTTTATTTTCCATGGATGAATCATCATCCTTAACAACTAAGCATTTTTAATGGTCTATTTACCATTTAAGGACCTCAAATTTGGAATTTCATAGCTATTTAATCCCTTTAGCTATTAGAACTCAACTTTTAAACTTTGTGCAATTTGGTATTTCATCAAATTAAACATATAATCAGTAAAATTTCTTTATGAAATTTTCATACGAAATTATTAACATACTGTAGATCATAAAATAATATTAAAATAAATTCCCTTTCCGGAATCAGATTTATGGTCCCAAAACCACTGTTTCGATTTTACCGAAAATGGGCTATTACATGAACATACATTCATAGTCAAATAAATACCATGATGCTATCATAAATAAAAGAATAAAATTTAAATGACTCTAACCAACCAAAGTTTCAACGGTTCCATCCTAAAATAATAATAAAATTTCAAAAGTAACCCTAAAGCATACTTCCGGTATTCTATTTTGCGATTAAGGACTTTCATTATCGTACTGGCTCCTGTTATCGTCATCATCATTTTGTAGCCATCGGCTACCGTCGACCACTGCTGTCAGCTATTTTCGAATCGTCGCTGACCATCGCCGGCCCCTACCATCAACCTTCGTTGTTAGACCACCGTCGATCTTTTTCGATTTGGTTGGGTCAGGTTTAGGCCATCTCAATCAGCTTGGATTCATCTCAGTTCTCTGGGTTCTGTTGAAAATATTGGTTGCATAAGTCTTATGTGTGTTTTCAAATCACATAAAGTACTCTAAGATAATAGAATAAATAAATCCTGCGTGAAGATGAGATAGTCCATGATCTAATTACATACCCGAAAATTAATAATAATTACATTCAAATTTCTAGGAATCACAACTTTGGCAAATTTACTTTATCATATAAATAATAAAATAATAACATACATTCATTCACATACATATCCCCAAACATGATTATAATTACAAGAATGTCACATCTTATCAAAAATCAATCACACATGAAGAAAAAAGGAAAAAAAGTTGTATTAATTTATACTATGAACATAGCACAACCTAGTTTTGATATAAATTGTTGGACAAAATTCGATTTGAAAATAGCTTTCTTGCACATTACAAAAATAAAATTTTAAAAATCGAGACATTTTGTGATATTTATAGTAACAAACTTTTCACGAAATCGCACATGTGTTTTGGGTGTAACACCCTAAACCTGGCCTAGGCGTTATGGCTGAATCTGGCAATGTCACATTGAAGTGTTTTTCGCAAAATAAATATCGTCGAAAAACCTTTTACTTATTTACCTTGGTCGTGGTACTTAGTGATAATGTTAAAGCATGTCATTTAATCTCCAAAAATGTGTTGTTGTCGAAAAGTTAACCATATTAAATTTTTATTAACTTTAAAACACTATTTCTTGAGGAAACTTTTAAATCATGTTGCGTAACCGTGGTGCTTTGAAAAACATTTATCTTTTGAAACCTCGCGTCCTATTGCTAGCAAATATAAATTAAAATAAATCCCAAATTAAAGAATAAAAACTTAAAGAGGCCTTATTACATAAAAATACTCAGATTAAAATTACTTATAAATTAAAAGTCAAATATGGAAGCATGAGTGGTTGTGTGGCCACCTTCGAGTCTCTCATAGCACCGATCCGCCTAAGGATTACCTGTGTAGATAAGCAGAAAGGTGAGTTTACGAAAACTTAGTATGTAATCCCATATAAGCAAACAGTCAAAAAATAAGCACAGTCTGGGCCTAAGCCCTTTTTAGCAACAGTGACAATATCAGTTTGGGCTTTAGCCCATCTCAATACAGAAACAGTCATGTGTTTGGGCCTTAGCCCATTGCAGTAACAGTAAACAATGCAGTAACAGTAAGCAGTATGCAAGTTCTACCCATCTAGCCTCTACACTCCATCTCCGTCCAACCCTACACTCCATGTGAGGATATAATCAACCCACCCATCCTTACACTCTAGAATTAGCACCGGTTGCGACACTAAACAGTATTTGCAGTAGAGCTGCTAGTATAATAGGCTTAGAGCCATCAGTGATTTATAGCAGAGCTGCCAGTATAAGACACTTCCTCCAATCATAATAAACCCATCCCCATGTAATGCATCATACAATCATGTCATGTCATATCATAGAATCATACATGTATCCATTACAGTTTAAATAGCATACTAAAATACGGTCATACATGTACGTATAAACATATATACATCACATAGGGCAAAACAGTCATCTTACCAAATAAGGGCAAAACAGTCATCTTACCACATAAGGGCAAAATAGTCACCACATAAGGGAAAAATAGTCATTTCACCACATAAGGGCAAAACAGTCATTTTACCACATAAGGGCAAAACAATCATTTTACCACATAAGGACAAAACAGTCATTTCACCACATAAGGGCAAAACAGTCATTTCACCATATAAGGGCAAAATAGTCATTTTATCACATAAGGGCAAAACAATCATTTTACCACATAAGGACAAAACAATCATTTCACCACATAAGGGCAAAATTGTAACAGCCTGAAATAGGGCCTAGTCGGAACAATGGTTACGAGACCACAAGTCCGAAGTAGAAATATTTATTTTATGACTATTTTAGAGTCCATAATATGTTTGAGTGACTGTGTGCAAATTTTATTAAGTAAATTTTATTGATAAAGTGCCCAATTTTATTATTAGGATTAAATAGCATTAATTGCAAAATATGAGTTTTAGAATATAAGTACTTGTTTGAAATGGGGGTTTAAACTAGCAAAAAGGGAATTTTGGTCATTTGGGTGTTTTAAGGCATAAAAGACAAAATAAAAGCCCAAAAATCTGTTCATCTTCTTCATATGGCTGTTGAAATTTACATGACTTCATGCCTAGGGTTTCAAGCTTTTCAAAGCTCAATTATCAGGAAAATTGAGATTTGGGCTTAAATCGAGAAAGTGCGTGGTTAAAGATAAAAAGAGAATAATTACCCGAAATTTCATTTGAGGTAAGTTCGTGTGATTTAATAAGCATGATATTTATGCTATTGTTATTATACTTGAAATTCTATCTTGTCATGATTGTATTAAATTTTATGTTGATGATATTGTATAGGAGAAAGTGATGTCAAATGTAAATGACATTTATCTGTTGATTGAATGCTTGGAGATTTGATGGAATATGATATTCCATTGAAATGAGTAAGTTGTATGTAAATAATACAATTACATTGTTATTATTATGTGCTAATTTGATATAGCATGAAATGCTTGATTGTGGAAATGAGAATGCATAATGATAATTGAGATAGTAGAATTCCTTTTTGAACCATAGGGAATAAATCGGATATTTATGCCATGACGTATGGGTTATTGTAAGCTAGTGTAAGACCATATCTGGGATATGGCTTCGGCATTGAGACGAGTGCTAGTGTAAGACATGTCTGGGAAATGCATCGGCCTCGAGATGTAAGCTAGTGTAAGACATGTTTGGGACATACATCGGCTATGAGATGTGTCAATGTAAGACCATGTCTGGGACATAGCATCGGCACGGATATGTGAGAGCTAGTGTAAGACAATGTCTGGGACGTTGCGTCGGCCTCGATTTCGATAGTCAGTGTAAGACCATGTCTGGTACATGGCATCGACTTGATGGATGAGCCAGTGTAAGACCATGTCTGGGACATGGCATCGACATTATACCCTATGTTTGAGGCTTAGTGAATATTCGATAGCATTCTGAATGGTTCAATGGTGAGAGTTATGGTTTAAGCTAAACGAGAAAGGTTATAAACATATTGTGAGTGGTACAGGTACTTACATGAAATTGATGAGATGTGAATTCAATTCATGTTATATGATTAGTAAGAAATGAAAATGAGCATGTTGAATAACACAGGTATGTATGCCAAGCTCATGAGAAATGATTTCAGTTTATGATGCACCTTTAGTGAAGATGTAAATCGGTAATTCCTGCTTATGGGAATGATTTTGTGATGACCTTGTGATTATAGGTCTACACTTATGATGTATGAATATGTAACCTTACTAATGTGGTAAAAGTGAATTAATATGGTGTGATAAACTTAGTATCGTTAATTTACACTAAAACAGTTTTGGACAGCAGCCATAGTCCGACTTTGAAAATCCACCAAAAATTGTAGAAATTGAGTTAGAGGCTAAATAAAATATGAAATTAAATCCTAATGAGTCTAATTTCACATAGAAGAAAAAGTGTAAGAACAAAAGTTTCATATTATGAAATATTTAAATTGTTGTGAGACAGAGTCAGAATGACTTTGAAATCCCCTGTTTTGATTTGAGAAAATCATTGAAAATTGTAAAAAAAAATAGTTATGAGTTATAATTTATATGCTTAGAATTCTATTTTCAAGAGAAATAGACGGGACATCATCCGAGTCTCGTATTACGAGATAATTAATTTTTAGTGAAGAGGGGTCAGAACTGTCAGACAGTGAAAAAGGGTAACTTTAAGGAATAAACTGTACTAATTGGCTAAACCAAAAATTCTGAAAATTTTATGGTAAGAAGATATATGAGTCTAGTTTCAGGAAAAATTAGCAGAACTTAATTTGGAGTTTCGTAGATCCAAATATAAATAATTTAGTGACTGTGACTCGAGAAAATAGCAGAGTAAAAATGCAAATGGGGTTGTATTACCATGAGAAGCAAGTTGATAAGTTACTTATTATTTTCATACGGCCTTACTAAGCTATAAAACATACTCGCTTCCTTTCTTTTCCTTTAGTGTTTTCAGCTTAGCTCGGAGTTGGAGATCGTCAGAGGCAGCATAACACTATCAAGTCACTACCTTTGGAAAAAAAATGAAGTATATATATTAGAAATTTTCAAGTGAGTGGCATGTATAGGGATCTAGTTGATTGACATGCATTATTTTTCTTTGGCCAAATGTGTTGGCTTATATTGAGTTATATGCATATGGCCATGAGATGTGGCTCATATTGATTATGGGTTGTAAGCCTAGCTATTCATGTCATGTCTAATGTTTATAATGTGATTATGTTTGTTTGCCATGCATGGTTAGTAATATGACATGTGTGTTGGATGTATGCTCTATGACCAATTGAGGTGGTCATAGCCATGTAGTAATTGCACGTTATATACACAACGTGATAATGATTGAACATGAGTGCTTGATGGATAAGTTGGTAACCATAGTATAATGGTAAAAATGGTCATCAAAATGACCAGTCTTATGAATGTGAAGTAAGGAATCTAGACTTGGTATTGCATGAGCAGATGCATTACTTGTAAAAGGACTTGTTAATGTTAAGGATATATTTTAATAAATAGTGTTTAATCTCTAAAATGATGCCATGATTTACGATTTTGATGTGCATAAGGTTGTAAGAGATTATGGGTAACATGAAGGCTTGGAAAATAGCCTAAGTGTTGGCCACACGGGCTGGGACACGACCGTGTGTCTCAACCATGTAAGGGACAAGGCCTGAAGGCACCGGGTGTGGCCCGACCGCGGCTCGATGTACATGCTGACGTCATAAATAGAAAGTTACACGGTCTGAGGACACGGGCATGCCAAAGGTACACAGGCGTGTCCCTATGTCCACACGGGCATGTGACCCGGTTTCATGGGAAAATTTCCTAAGTTTTCCTGAAACTTTTCAAAGTTCTCGGTTAGTCCCGAATCAATTTCGATGAATGTTTTGGGCTTCATAGACCCAAATAAGGGATGACATGCATGTGTTTGAAAGGTTTTGAATTAAAAGAGATTTTATGGCCCGATTTTTGCATAAATGTGTATGTTTAAGTTTGATAATGTCTCATACCCTATTCCAGCATCGGACATGGGTAAGGGGTGTTACAAAAATAGTCATTTCACCACATAAGGGCAAGACAGTCATTTTACCACATAAAGGAAAAACAACCATTTTACGACATAAGGGGTCTAGGTAAACTTACTGACCCATCAACAGGTCCACAGTCGTCTCGGGCGACCCGTGCCACCTTAACGGTCAAACAGAGTGAATAGGCCCAAGGCCTATTATGCGGGCCTATGTGGGCCCACACACCCTTCCACATAGCCCAAAAATGGCCTTAGCCGTGTGAACTACACAGCCTTGCCCAATATTCTCCACACGTCCGTGTGGTTTTCCCGTGTGGGGCCCATACGTCCCATTTCGGCCCAAAATGGCCCAAAATAGCCTAAGCCTATGAGCTCGCTCATGGTGGCCTCTATGATCAAAGGCCCACGTTTATGCGTTCGGGTTACCATACGAGCTAGCGCACGCTCGTGTAGCGTCAATGGTCGTATTTTTTGGCTTTTGCCTATTTACAGTTTGGGTAGTGTCTACACACCTTGTTTGTGAAAAGTGCTAACAATCCACAAGCACCAAAACCCTAACCGCTCCAAATGGTGTAGTCTACGTTTTTGAAATTAGACCACGCTCATTGTGATGTTACTGCCATAATAATTTTGCATAACTGAATGTTAAGAACTTTTACAACAACAAATATTACAACACTAGAGGCATAGCTTCCCTTCCTTACCTAAATAGACTTATCGAAATCGCGACACGTAGCACAGAAATAGAACTCAAAAATCGGTGGAGAGGGCAATAGAGAAAGTTTGGCACTGTGAGGGTAAAGAAAAGATGGAAGAAAGAATTGGCAAGAACCGAGAGAAAGAGGGCGTTTTAAACTTAGCAATAATCAATGATTTTCGACAGCATTGAAAAAGAAAAGAGAATAGTAGCAAAGAGGAGAGGAAAGGAAATCGGTGAACAAGGGGAACAAAGAAACAATCTCCGAAGGAAAAACGAAGTGGAAAAAGAAGAAGAAAAGAAACCAGTAAGAACCTTAGCAAAAATTCGGCCTTCCAGCAAGGAAAATAATCGACAGAAACTAATAATGAGAAAAAACCACATTCTAGCCGAAAATTTTGAGAGAGCCTAAAAGAATTCAATTCGGCACAACCCTTTCTTCATATCCTTAAAAACTCTCCTTAAAATCCTCCCTAACATCTCACCACTGTCCCCTCAACAACCAAAACCAACACTCAGTCAAACTATTCAGTATTTTGGCTAGATTAAAATACCAACATGGCTTAAGCAACAAAATAAAACACCTTTGCACAATCCAGAACTCGAACTCTAGACCTCCTGCTCAATTGCACTCCACTCAACCACTAGACCAGTAGGCCCACTCTGACATTTCTCACCAACAAATAATTATAAGCCTACTGATTAAAGACAAGGGTTTATTCACTTAAAAAAAACAAAAACTTCCCAAACCAAAGCTTGAACCCAAGACTTCTTAGACCTTTCCCCAGAACACATAACCACTGAAGCAGACATATATTTATGTCACTTTCTTACACAATTAAATATTTATGTGCAGCCTCCTAACTGATCCCATGCTCAAGACCTAATACTTCTAGGCCCAAATATAAGGCGTCACATTAGGCTTAAAGGATCCTTGTCGTTCCTGGCTTTCAACCGAACATCCTTATCTACTATTATTGTACTATGAAATATTTCGAGTGTGGGCTCGAATGAATTCGAATCAAACACAAAACTAGAAATTATTTACTTTACTTTCAATGTGAAAGTAAAACTCTCTCTAATGGAAACCTGTAAAATTGTTATTTTTGGAAAATAGAACTTATAAGTAGAAATAAATTCTCACTATTTTCGGGTAGAATAACAATATCTCAAAGTTATGTAAAACTTATTTTCTTTTTAGCCCTACAGGTGTCATCTATTTATAGAGAGAGAAAGTGAAACTCTTGTTGAATTAGTAGAAGCTTGTTTAATAGATAAACAATCTCCTAGTTGAACTAGGAGAGAGAGGGTCGGCAACCCTAGTTAAACATACTAGGTTTTGTCGTTCTTTGTATTCAATATGAAGGGCTTTTGAGCCTTTCCTGCATCGGGTCCAATTATAAGTGATTCCTAGACTTTTAACCCAACACTTCATAATTCAATCCTATCCATTACATGTTTTTCTATTTTCCAAAATAAACATAATAAATTAATTTTAATTAATTAATTAATTTCCAAATTAAATAATTTTCTCAATTCGATTCTTATTTCGTTAAAATCATGGCAACCTTACTGTAAAAGAATCTATGAGAAAATATATTTAATTTTCCGAATTTAATGGATTCAAAATTATCAATTAATTTAATTCTATTTTTGAAATTTAATAATTAATAAAAAATTATAAATTAATTCTCAGGTTATTTCCATACATAGTGAGAAAACCACATTCATTTTCGAATGTTCCTCATTTCTCTAACTTTACCGTTTTTATCTATTTCTCTTCATTTTATTCAACATGCAATTCATTTCTAGTTTTAACGAGCTAATGGAGGGACCGGTTAGACATATGTGATTAGGCTCAAATAATTTATAATTAAGTTTCAACTTTTGGCCTATTAATTATAAACTTATTTAGTCACGAAGTCATTCCACTATTGTATTGTGACTGAGCTCTCCCTAAGGACATATCATTACAAAAGCTACACGACTACTACTTGTCTAATGATATTCTCATAAGTGTGTTACCCTCATAGGATATCCTTAAACTCATTAGGATAAATTCACTCTCCCAATATGATCCTATTTTATCTCATGGTAACCATTATATCTTCATCCATGAAAATTCAATTACTATCAAATAATAATTATGTCATTCATCACAAAGACAAATGACCTAATGCTACGTTTACTTTTCATCTATCATGTAATGCCAATGAGAGGATATCATTTACTCATGTTTTAGGCTATGAATTCCACTATTATGAATGATGCTACATATATTACTGAAGTCATATACCCAACGCATTAGCTTTCGACTCATTATCTATTTGAACTCAGACTTTTACTTACATAAAAGTATATGAGTCACACATACATAGTTCATCATCCACTCAGGATTAAGGTATGTCACACTATGAACGTCACAAGTGAATAAATTAGTTCATCATGCACTCAGGATTAAGGTATGTCACACTATGAACGTCACAAGTGAATAAATTCATAAACTGATTCAGAATTTATTCTCTTGGATTGTAACAGCCTAATTTTCAGTGGTGTCGGAGACAGTGATTCGAGATCACTAAATCTGAAGAGTGAGTTTAACAATTTAACAATTTAATATTTATTAGTTAAGTGCGATTTTAGAAGTATGCTTGAATTAGTGAATTTTGTGATTTAAAAGAATTTATTAGGTAAATTGGGTAGTAAACGAGGTATCGAGACCTCAATTTCATAAGTTGAGTTGTAAATATTTTTATAAATATTTATGGAGTGTTATTGAGTTAGTATTAAAGTTTTGTTAGAAAATTTTAATGCTTTAATAGTTAATAAATTAAAAAGGACTAAATTGAAAAAGGTGCAAAACTTGCTAAAATGATTAAATAGCTCAAGTGTTAAATAAAAGAGGATTTAAAAGGCAAATTAGCCTAAAAATGGTAGCTTGGGTGGCATGGGCTGAGAAAAATCAGGAAATTGAGTGAAATAAGGGCAAAATTGGAAATTTTACAAATTAAACAAATAAAACAAAGACTAAATTGAAAATCTAGACACTTCTTCATTTTTCTCCACCTAAAAACAGCCATTAAAAAGTCTTTCTAAGCTGGTTTTTCATATTCTTGTTACAAGTAAATTCAATTCTTGATTATTTCTTGTGAATTTTGTGATTTTGATACTTTACAACTAGGTCCAACTATTGAATTCATTAGTTTTTGATTCTATGAATGATTTTGAAAGTTTCCATGGATAAGTTCTAGAATTTTACAATGAATTAACATGGATTTGAAGCTCTAATTTTATTATATGATGATTTTATTAAGTAATTTTGATAAAAATTTTGTGTAGTAGTTTAGAATGATGGAATTAAGTGTTAATTGAGAAAATTTATTTCAATTGATGGGTTAATTGAGTAGGGACTAAAGTGTAAAAATTGTAAAATTTAGGGTAAATATGTAATTTTAAAAATTGAAGGGTATAAATTGTGAAGTGGAATAAGGCTGAAATATATGTGATAATGAATGAATAATTTTATACTATAGATCAAGAATCCAAAGAAAATCAAGGAAAAGATAAATTATCTAAATAGTTCCTAAGCTACAACAAATTTTACAAACTAGTCCAAGTAAGTTCGTATGGTTAAATTTTAATATTATTTATTTAATTGACGATAGGTGTTTATGTTTATTGTTGAAAATAAAATTATTGCTAAAC